>NC_089753.1:44076412-44086412 GCF_040412425.1 Macrobrachium rosenbergii | reverse complement strand
TCTCTCTCTCTCTCTCATACCTAGATGTGAAGGGATAAATCTCTGTCTTTCCTTCTGGAAGAGTGCGAAGAACTGAAACTCTCACTCCTCCCACTTTCTCTCTCTCTCTCTCTCTCTCTCTCTCTCTCTCTCTCTCTCTCTCTCTCTCTCTCTCTCTCTCTCTCTCTCATCCCTAGAACATAAATGTAATAAAGTTAAGTCTCTCTCTCAGCCTCTCCTTCGTGTAGACAGCGAAGAACAGAAACTAACTGGTGTGTGTGTGTGTGTGTGTGTGGCCCAGAAGGATTTGTATTTTCATATACAGATGAAATTTAGAACAAGGTAAAGTAAGAGTTAGAAAGCAATGCACAGGGGACCTATTCAATACAGTGTTCAATTTCTTTCTCTCTCTCTCTCTCTCTCTCTCTCTCTCTCTCTCTCTCTCTCTCTCTCTCTCTCTCTCTCTCTCTCTCTCTCTCGAATATATGTGAAGCGATAACTCTATCTCTCAGCCTCTCCTTTAGGAAGAATGCAAAAACTAAACCCTCTCTCTCTCTGCCTCAGAATATATGAGAAGACACACACACACATGCACACAATACCTGCTAGTCTAATCGCCCCAAAAGTCTTTCTCTCTCAGTGCACAAAACGCCTGTCTCCTCTCTCTCTCTCTCTCTCTCTCTCTCTCTCTCTCTCTCTCTGTGTGTGTGTGTGTGTGTGTGTGTGACCCAGAAGGATTTGTATTTTCAGATACAAAAGAAATTTAGAACAAGGTAAAGTAAAAGTCGGAAACCAATGCACCTGGAACCATTCAATACAGTGCTCTCTCTCTCTCTCTCTCTCTCTCTCTCTCTCTCTCTCTCTCTCTCTCTCTCTGAAAATATATGTGAGGAGATAATTCACTTTCTCAGTCTCTCTTGTCGGAAGAGTGCAAGAACTGAAACTTACTCTCTCTCTCTCTCTCTCTCTCTCTCTCTCTCTCTCTCTCTCTCTCTCTCTCTCTCTCCACATTTTCATGGAAATAAAGTTGGAAATAAAAAAAAAATAACCAGTACCGAGCATCAACAATTCTTGACTCTACCGCAGAAGCTCCGATCTCACTCGAGTAACTCTCCTGTTCCTATTTAGCTCATAACGATTTCAAAAACACCAAGATAATCAACCAATCACCCAAGATGGAGAAAGTCATTCCTGTTACTTCATTCAGCACTCAAGAAGCAAGAAAAATATGCGCCAAAGTATCTTCGGCGCAATAGAGTTTTCTGTACACCCGCTACAGCGTATGATCAAGGCCACCGAAAATAGCGCTGTCTTTCGCTGGCCTCGGTATAATGCTATATGAGCCGCGGCCCATGACACTTTAACCACGACCCAGTGGTGGCCTGGCCTATATCGTTGCCAGAAGCATTATTATGGCTAACTTTAACCTTAAATAAAATAAAAACTACTGAGGTTAGAAGGCTGCAATTTGGTATGTTTGATGATTGGAGGGTGGATGACCAAAATACCAATTTGCAGCCCTCTAGCCTCGGTAGTTTTTAAGGTCTGAGGGCGGACAGAAAAGGTGCGGACAGAAAAAAAGTGCGGACAGAATAAAGTGCGGACAGAAAAAAAGTGCGGACAGAATAAAGTGCGGACAGAAAAAAGTGCGGACAGAATAAAGTGCGGACAGAATAAAGTGCGGACAGAAAAAAGTGCGGATGGACAGACGAAGCCGGCACAATAGTTTTTTTTACAGAAAACTAAAAACTAACTAGAATAAGCGACGCCACTGGATAAAAAAAAAAAAACTGCTTGTGACAATAATACACTACGGCAAAACACTGGTTATCACGTCTTTCTCTGAAGATTAAATTAGCTGATTATCGAGGATTCCGAATCATTTCATCATCCTGTTTGCAATATCTTTCAGTTAAAAAGTTCCAAATGACATTTAGACTTCTTATAATAATGGAGAAAGGATTTCATTGACTACACCTACCACATAACGAAGAGTCTGAAATATGTCACTCTAGATATAAACACTCAATAGATTTTTGACATTTAGAGATTTATGAGAATATTTTTATTAATCTAAATTATTGCTTAGCGAGGAACCCCACCCAAACGATTATTATTATTATTATTATTATTATTATTATATTATTATTATTATTAATTATTATTATTATTATTATTATTATTATTATTATTATTTTCTTTTTATTTATTATTATTATTAATATTATTATTATTATTATTATTATTATTATTCCCTTAATACCACCCTTTACCAAAATACAAAGCTAATTAAAATTCCAATCAACACCAAGGGTCTCATATAAAGCTTATCAGCCCACTAGAAAAAAAAGGGGGGGAGGAGGGGGGAGTCACCACGCATGCGCCACGATCTCCAAGACAGGGTCGCAATCCGACCACCTCCAAAAACCTCCAACAAAACAGGAGAAGATTCCAAGTTAATTAGAGTGGCTTCATATTCGATCTCACTTTCGTTTAATTTAATTACGGTTCTATTTCTTTTTTATTTTTTTTTTCACCACTAGATTTTATCACCGACCACTCCAGAAGGCTCTTCTGTTTCAATTAAAACCCCGACTGCCAGTCATTCTGGGGTCGGCTCCCCCGTCATTAGGTACTTGAGGAGAGAGAATGCGAGATAAATGATCTCCTTTAGCCGCCTCTTTTTTTTTTTTTTTTTTTTTTTTACTTGCTTTGACCCCATTGCTTTAAGACACTCTCCCCATTTCGAGAGAGAGAGAGAGAGAGAGAGAGAGAGAGAGAGAGAGAGAGAGAGAGAGAGAGAGCGAGCTACAACATATCATAAATACATCTTCTTCTTCTTCTTTTAACGGCCATTTTTGTAAAGAGAGATGTAAATACATATCTGAATAAATATAAAAGAAATTGAAAATGGTAAAACTATCTTGGGGAGAGAGAGAGAGAGCTTGCCACCTCAACTAAAATACTATCTGACAGTAGAAGTTGAACAAGACAGCAGAACTATTTTTGAGAGAGAGAGGTGGGGGGAGGGATTTGAACACCTCAACTAAAATACTATCTAGCAGTAGATTTTTAAAACAGAGAACTATTTTTGAGAGAGAGAGAGAGAGAGAGAGAGAGAGAGAGAGAGAGAGAGAGAGAGAAAGGTGGGGATTTGCTACCTCAACTACAATACTATCTAGCAGTAAAATAAAACAGCAGAACTATTTTTGAGTAGAAGTTGAATAAAACAGTCTGAACTATTTTGAATAAAACAGCAGAACTATTTTTGAGAGAGAGAGAGAGAGAGAGAGAGAGAGAGAGAGAGAGAGAGAGAGAGAGAGAGAGAGAGAGAGAGAGAGCTTCATCCCCACCTAATAAGCTTCCAAGGGGATCAACGAGAAGCCCCAAAATCTCTAACCCAGATTCATTTTCGTGACTTTTTTTTTTTCTCCCTTTTTCCAAACTCGCTTTTAATTTTCCTCCAAAAATTCTAATCCTTTGAACTGAAGCTTCGCCGAGGTAATTTGTCCTCGCTGATCGACTGCCAGAGTTAAAAACATGCTGAGTTAATAATCCCTCGCTCATATTCACCTGGCCTTTCTTTTTTTTTCCAGTAATGTAAAAGTGGAACTGACATTTCGTTCTTAATAGCTCGCAGGCGCGAGCGAAATATTTTTAGTGTACGTATATATATGTATACATACATACATACATACATATGTATACATACATACATATATACATATATAATTCATATATATATATATACATACATATATATATATATATATATGTATATATACAGATATATATACATATATATACACATGTATATATAAAGTATATATATAGTATTCATAAGACCATTCATAAAAACTATGCATGAAAAAAAAGCATAAAGACGCGTGAACTTGTAGGTGACTCAGAGAGAGAGAGAGAGAGAGAGAGAGAGAGAGAGAGAGAGAGAGAGAGAGAGAGAGAGTAGTGTTAGTGTTGATCGATCGCTAAAGACAAACCAAAAGTTTCATAGCTTTCCCAACGGACTTCGTTGCCGGTTGGTAACAAGCAAAGTCATCATCTCTTAGAGCATAAAGCAAAGGCAATAAAGGTGATAAGCTAACAAAACATTTCCGTCGCTGCTCAGGTGTGAGACAGTGAATAAAGAAAACGGTGAATAAAGAAAATGGTAATACAGAGAACGGTGAATAAAGAAAACGGTGAATAAAGAAAAAGGTGAATAAAGAAAAAGGTGAATAAAGAAAACAGTGAATAAAGAAAACGGTGAATAATTAAAAAGGTGAATAAAGAAAATGGTGAACTGAACAGTGAATAGTGAATCAGAGGGTGAACAATGTCTTCGCCGACACACCTCGAACCATGACGTCACGGCTGACACCAGAAACAAGCATCACAAAACGGGGGGGGAGGATAGTGGCAGTAGACTGACAGAGTTGCAATTACAGTCAAAGTAAGAGCAGACGGTGTGATGGTGTTGACCATGTCGCAGTATCTAACTTAAACTTTTTTACAAGCTCTCTCGAACTTAGTTTTTTCAGAGTCCCAAGTTTGGACTTTGCGTATTTCAGTCTCGAGTCCAGTCGACTTCCCAGATAAGCAGCGATTAAACTTAGGTGGAACATTTACATTTTAAAAGGGATAATAAAGATAAACCCTAAGACGTTTTTGCATCAAGAACCCCAAGAATATTATCTTCAACTTGTTCCTAAAAAACGATAGAAGCCAGACGCCTCTCGGACTATGTTACCTTAATTATAGGTGAGAAGATAGCCTAGAATATATATATATATATATATATATATGTGTGTGTGTGTGTGTGTGTGTGTGTATACTGTATATATATACTGTGTGTATATATATATACAGCATATATTTATATGTATATACATGTGTATATATATATAAATATATATACATTTATATAAAAATATATACACATATATGTATATGTATGTATATATATATATATATATATAAATTTATATATATATTATATGAAAATGGAAATTTGCAATAAAAATAAAACAAAGTGAAAACAGCAGTGTATTATAATTATTATAATTCGGACAGTATTTCTATCCCTCTTCAAACAAAACTTGTTTTCGTATTAAAAAAACAACACTATTTATACTATGAATTCCAAATTACAGTCAATCAAGGAATAAGCAGTCTCCCTCTTCTATAAGGGTCCAAAGTTATGATCTTTCTCTGATTTATTTTGTTAGTATATTAACTCAAGCAGGTTCGAGCATCCTACAACAAATACCAAAAGCGAGAATAAACCATTTTATGCATTAACAATAACAATTTTGTTTTCCCTTTCTATGTAGGGACAATAACAATTTTGTTTTCCCTTTCCATGTAATAACAATAACAATTTTGTTTTCTCTCGTACAGAAACATTTATAGCAAGCTATTATGCCAAGAAAAAAATGGTGGAAGGGGTTGGCTAAATCTGTTAAATGTATCAAAAGATAAAGAGGGAGTGGGGAAGAATGGGGACAATAAATACTCAAAAAATAAATGAAAGAATAAATTAAACAGAGGAGTAAATAATCCCGGGAATGTGAGTCGTGAAAACGACTTTTTTCATTAGTTGAGTTAAAATTTGGTGAAATGCTTACATCAGGGATTTGATAAGTTTGCTTATATATTCTGTAGCAAAGTTGCTGTCTGTAAGACAGGTATTATAATAATAATAATAATAATAATAATAATAATAATAATAATAATAATAATAATAATAATAATAATAATTATTATTATTATTATTATTATTATTATTATTATTATTATTATTGAAACAAATAACAATAATCATCATCATCTATACCCCATCATAATAATAATAATAATAATAATAATAATAATAATAATAATAATAATAATAATAATTATTATTATTGAAACAAATAACAATAATAATCATCATCATCTATGGCCTCCACTCTGGCTCTCTCTCTCTCTCTCTCTCTCTCTCTCTCTCTCTCTCTCTCTCTCTCTCCCTCTCCTCTAGAGTCAAGCTACAATAATCATCCCATAAACAAAAAGCCCTGGAACACGCAGAGCTCTCGCAATAAAGACATGCAAATGATTGCATAAATGTCAGCGTTATGAGATTCGCAAATGAAAGGGAGAGCTTTATGAGAACATAAGCGGAGACACTTGCTTTTGTATAAGAGATTACTCACAATGGCTTTTACAGGAAGATGCAGAGATACAGTTTTCTATTCACGGCTGCCGAGGGGAGGAGGGGGAGGGGAGGGGTGGGGAGGGGGGGGGGGTGCTAAAATAGAAATGTTACACAAACAGTTCTTGAGCGGCAGTATCTTTTTATCTGCGATAAACTTTTTTCCCGTTTCTGAGAATTATTTTCCGATTACAATACCTTGCTCTTCCGAGTCGTTTAAACGATTTCTTTTCATTCCTGAGATTATGCCAATGTCGCTTTTAATCGTCTTTTTATCCTATTCCCGGAAACGCTGCTTGACAGATCACGAAGACATTTGCGAGTCTTCTTTTTTTTAGTTCCTGCAAAACCTGCCGTCGAGATTACGACAATATCGTTCTTAAATGTTTATCTTTCGCTCCTTTTCCTTCAGAAAAAAATGCTTGACAGTTGGCTGCATAATTCTTAACTTTCATTATTTTCCGTTTCTCGAAATGCTTTTCAGAATTTGTGGCGTCGCCTATGCTCCTTTCTCGTTTCGGTTCTTGAAGACTTGCATTCAGTCCGACGTCGACATGAAGGTTATTCTGCTCTTCTTCTCCGTTTTATAAACAAACCTAAAAGACAAGAGCAACGAGCAACACCGCAAAGAATAAAGATACACAATCAAACAAGTTAAAAAATGCGCGGAAGCTTCGGCGCAATCGAGTTTTCTGTGCAGCGTATAAGCAAGGCCACCGAAAATAGATCTATCTTTCGGTGGTTTCGGTATCATGCAGTATGGAACGCGGCCAATGAAACGTTAACCACGGCGCGATGGTGGCTTGTCTTATATCGTTGCCAGACGCATGATTATGGCTAACTTTAACCTTAAATAAAATAAAAACTACTTAGGTTAGAGGGCTGCAATTTGGTATGTTTGATGATTGGAGGGTGGATGATCAACATACCAATTACCAGCCCTCTAGCCTCAGTAGGTTTTAAGACCTATATGGGCGGACAGAAAAAGTTCGGACGGACAGACAAATAGCCATCTCTATTACAGTTTTCTTTTACAGAAAACTAATATGAACAAGTCTAACATCGCAGTAAAATCTTTGAAAAAAAAACGGTTTTCTCAGATTCTTTTTTCTTGTTTCTATAAGAATTTCCTTTTCCTACCGTTACTGCATGCAATCTAGTTCCTTCAAGCTTTACCTGACATGCTCTCTCTCTTTTTATTTCAGCAAGATATTCTATTCCTTCCACCTTCCTACGCCTTTTCAAGCTCTTTTTAATCCTTCAAAATCATACTCTTTTATCCTGCCTGTCATGACAGGAATCTGTCTCTCCAAGACATTCAATTACCATTCCTGGGACGTTTGCCGTCGCATTTCAGTTCTGATTTTTAGTCGATTTTATTTTCGGATGACATTTATATCTCTTTCATTTCTGCAAAATATTCAACCTTTTTTTTTTTCTTAGGATATTTGCTATATTATTATTTCATCAAGTGAATACGTTAAACTATTAAGCATTCTTCTGTACGTTCGCAAGTGAATCAACCTTCTCTTTATTTTTTCACGACATTCCAATTGTCACTGTAATATATTATATTCTCACTTTCCAGTTCTATGACATAAACGAAATATAATGTATCTTCATTGTAAATCTGTTAATACTCACTGTTAACCGATTCTGAAATTTTTTAAATCTTCTCGATTCACATGGTAAACAATAAACAAGTAAAAAATGCACCGAAGTTTCTAAGACGCAGTCGAATTTTCTGTACAGCCGCTACAGCATATAATCAAGGCCACCGATAATAGATCTACCTTTCGGCGACCTCGGTATAATGCTGTATGAGCCGCGGCCCACGAAACTTTAACCTCGGCCCGATGGTGGCCTGTCCTATATCGTTGCCAGAAGCACGATTATGGCTAACTTTAACCTTAGATAAAATTAAAACTACTGAGGCTAGAGGGCTGCAATTTGCTAAGTTTGATGATTGGAGGGCGGATGATCAACATACTAATTTGCAGCCCTCTAGGCTCAGTAGTTTTTAAGATCTGAGGGCGGACAAACAAAGCCGGCACAACAGTGTTCTTTTACAGAAAACTAAAAAAAATCACTTGATAAGGACTGTTAAGAACTCCCAAACCCAAACCCTCCATAAAAAAATCGCGTTAACCAATTCTTGAAAAGCACTCAGTACATAATAATAATAATAATAAAAATAATTCCACCCATATCATTACCCTATTAGGAAAAAACTACTTACCAATATTCATTAAATTAAAAAAAAAAAACTTACCATTAATCAACTCGAGAAAAAATCTACCTACTGTATTACAAACCGCTCTTAGAAAAAACCACCCCCACTCTACATTCAGAACAAATTTTGAATCCAGAAAAAACTCAGTGTCTTCCGTTAACTAAATCCACCCCCGCCCCTCCTACCCCGGGGCCTCCGACCCCTAAACAAACATGAATAAATATCCACAACATACCGGGCAAGGCATTACCCTGTCATCACCCATCGATAACCCCTGATACCAACTCCGAAGTCTAGATTTCCCAGCGGCCTAAAACGAAATTGAATTTCCATCTCCATCCCAAAGTTAAAAGTGGCTGTAATTAAATTATGCAAATGGCTCCAAGTTCAGGCGATTACCATGATCCCTGTCGAACGGAGCTATGGAAGTCGCTATAGAAATAGTTACAGAGAGGGTGGGCGTGGCGAGATGACGTGGCTATTATGAGGAGAGTTTTTGACAAGCCAGTCTAAATGACGGGAAGCCTCGCTTAACGATCCATTGAATGTGCACTGGCTTACATGAAGGTGCGTCCAACATTGTAGTGATACATGTCATAGACATGTATGCGATACGTTGACGACACGTGTTTCTGACATGGTTTGTTACAGTGTGGAGATACTTCTGTCATAAACATATGTATGCGTCAAATTGCCGAAGCGTGTTTACGACATGTTTTGCCGAGTTTGAAAGAAGATGCCTCCACAGTACAGAAAAACATGTCAAAAACACATGTATGAGACAAGTTGCCGAAAAATGTTTATAACATGTTTTTCTGTAGTGTGGACGACGGTGCCTCCACGCTAGAGAAAACACGACAGAAACACAAGTATGCAATAACTTGCCAACACATGTTTATGACATGTTTTGCTGCAAGGTGGACAATGGTGCCTCCACAATTCAATAAAACATGTTATAAAACAGATGTTATGCAATAAGATGCCAACACGTGTTTATGACATGTTTTGCAGTAGTGTAGACAACGATGCCTCCACACTACAGGAAAACACGTCATGAACACACGTATGTGATAGGTTGCCAACACTTGTTTACGACATGTTTTGCTGAGGTGTGGACGAGGGTGCCTTCACAATCCAATTAAACATGTTATAAAACACATGTATGCAATAAGTTGCCAACAAGTGTTTATGACATGTTTTGCAGTGGTGTAGACGACGGTGCCTCCACACTACAGTAAAACATGCCATTAACATGTATATGTAATAAGTTACCGACGTGTGTTTATGACATGCTTTGCCGAGGTGTGTAAGAGGGTGCCTCCACAATATCGTGAAACACGTCAAAAACACGTGTTTGATAAGTTGCCGAAGCATGTTTATGACATGTTTTGCTATAGGGCGGACGAGGGTGCCTCCACACTACAGTAAAAACATGTCATAAACACACGTATGCGATAAGTTGCCGAAGAGTGTTTATGACATGTTTTGCTGTATTGTGGACAGAGCCTAACTTAGTACACAAATATATCACAAACAGGTTGAAAATTTGAAGCACTGGTTAGAACTACAAATACGTCATTGACTGTTATTCAACCTGG
>NC_089753.1:44051412-44063912 GCF_040412425.1 Macrobrachium rosenbergii | reverse complement strand
ACTTAGGTACTAAATAATACTTGCAAAATTAGGTAGTGTTATAAATATACACTTGCCAACTTTCACCTTTATCCGGTGCTTTGATAAAAAGGTATTGCCGAAAAACCGTGTTTCATCGGCTCTGAATCCCTCAGTAGTTCTGTCGCTGACGATGAGTGGTCTCAGCCAACTAGAATATAGCTATATAAATTATAGAATCTGAGCGACAGATTGTCCAACAAAGAAACTATCCTATAAAACTCAGAACTACAGGGTTTGAAAGACTAATAAAAAAAAAATTAATTCTTTTACTCTAAACGGCAGAAAAACTATTTTTGAGAAAAAAGAAAATACTTTTCACCAATGTAAGTGGCTTCCTAGGGTATCCCTTTATTCACACTGAAGGTGACACGTGCTCTACAATAATGAGCAAAAAAATTAATAATAAAAATAATAATATAATAAAAACCCACAATTATGTAGAAACTATATTATAGTCAAACCAAAATGTCAAGGCGGGTGACAGGAGGTTTCTCCCGGACTGTATCGTTTTACCCTTAATGAAACTTCCGTACTTAAACCTAAAACTTCAGCGGTAAAGGCGGATTAAGCACTCAGATGGAGCGTCCGCTCCTCCGTATTTATCCAGGATTTTCTTTGTTTTCAAGTAACCTTTGCGTGTGAGTGTTTGTGTATGCGCATATTATTTGTGTGTGTGTGTGTGTGTGTGTGTGTGTGTGTGTGTGTGTGTGTGTGTGTGTGCATTTACAGCTAACATTTCCCATCAACGTTTACAGCTAACCCTTTCCATCAAAGTTTATAGTTAACCCAATACCCGATAAAATCGCTCAGTAGGATCAACTTGGCTTAGAGGGAGTTTAGAGGCAGTCTTATTCTGGGATAGGTAGTGCAGTTAAAAGATTATTAAAGGTTATATCTCTGATCAAATCTCTGCATCTGTATACTTGTAAAGGGTCAACCATACCTTTCCTTTGTGTTTCTTTGATAGGCTCTATTGTTTTAGATGTTAAAGTAGTGTGTGTATATGTGTGTGTATATATGTGTATAAATGTGTATATATATGTGTATAAATGTGTATATATATGTATATATAATTTATATATATATACAGTATATATATATATATATATATATATATATATATATATATATATATATATATATATATATATATATATATATATACACACACACACTACTTTAACATCTACAACGATAGAGCCTATCAAAGAAACACAAAGGAAAGGTATGGTTGACTCTTTACAAGTATACATGTGCACAGATTTGGTAAGTGATAACCTTCTATAATCTTTTAACTGCACTACCTATCCCAGAATAAGACGGCCTCCAAACTCCCTCTAAGCCAAGTTGATCTTTCCGAATGATTTTATCGGGTACTGGGGTCGCGTCTTTAAAGGATTGAATGAAATTCCAGCTTGTATGATTAGGATTTAACTCGTATCATGACAAAGCCATAAAATTCGTTAGGCCTTTCATCTTCGTCTACATATTTATAACAGCGTTTTGAATACGTACACTGTCATTCACTCGACTCACCCCGTGAAGAACGTGCGCCCAGACGTGTTCTTCCTGCTTCAGCCATGGAAAAAGCGGAAAAAACTGACAGACGTGGTCTCCCTGCTTCTGCCAGGTCAGTCGCATACGACTTTCCCAATTACTTCGCGAGAGAAAGGATAAAAAATGGGCCCTTGACCGATGTGATGAGAGTTTACGATCGGGCATTTGGAGCTACTACCAATGTTCCAAGAAGGACTGTGGAAAGAATTATCAAGGAAGGGAGAGATACGGAAGAAGAACTTGGAGAACCAACGTTCAATGGATCTAAAGTCAGATGTCAACCATTTATAAGGACTAAGAAAAAAGAAAGAAACGACAGTGTCGGTGGAGGGATTGGTCTCGCACTATCCAGTACAGAACTTAATCCGGCTTTACTATAAGCTGATGAAACTTTTCCCTTTGTTTACAAGGGAAAATGTCCTCAACTTTTTAGATTTAAAAATACGGAGCATTCTGACGACACCTAATGTCATCCGTCTTGACATTTTGGTTTGACTTATAGCATGTAAAAGATATCTTTTACACAATACAATTTTCGATATAATTGTGGATTTTTATTACATGACAGTTTTTCACGAGATTGAGAATTTCTTAGCAATAATAATAATAATAATAATAATAATAATAATAATAATAATAATAATAATAATAATAATAATAATAATAATGCCTTTAACTCGATTAGCGGCTAAACAAAATTCAAAGCATTGCAGTTACTGATGAAGAAAAGTTTACTATAATCTTAATGACCTTCAGCTCTCGCTGTTACCAAGTGCAAACAGTTACAAACAAACAACTTTCAACTCACAGAACAACTGCCATTCAAGGCAGTACGAAACTGGCTTCAGTGTGTCGCGAAATACCTCTAACGTTCATGGCTAACCCTTTCCATCAAAGTTTACAGTTAACCTTTTCTATCAGCGTTTACAGTTACCCTTTCCATCGTTTAAAGGCAGCCCTTTCCATCAAAGGTTAACCTTTCTATCAGCGTTTACTAACGTTCCATCGTTTAAAGGCTAGCCCTTTCCATCAAAGTTTACAGTTAACCTTTTCTATCAGCGTTTACAGTTACCCTTTCCATCGTTTAAAGGCTAGCCCTTTCCATCAAAGTTTATAGTTAACCTTTTCTATCAGCGTTTACAGTTACCCTTTCCATCGTTTAAAGGCTAGCCCTTTCCATCAAAGTTTACAGTTAACCTTTCTATCAGCGTTTACAGTTACCCTTTCCATCGTTTAAAGGCTAGCCCTTTCCATCAAAGTTTACAGTTAACCTAACCCTTTCCATCAAAGGCGTTCCATCAAATTTTACAGTTAACCTTTTCTATCAGCGTTTACAGTTACCCTTTCCATCGTTTAAAGGCTAGCCCTTTCCATCAAAGTTTATAGTTAACCTTTTCTATCAGCGTTTACAGTTACCCTTTCCATCGTTTAAAGGCTAGCCCTTTCCATCAAAGTTTATAGTTAACCCTTTCCATCAGTATTTACAGCTACTTTCCCATCAACGTTTACAGCTTACCATTTCCATCAACGTTTACAGCTAACCTTTCCCATCAACGTTCACATAAAACCCTTTCCATCATTTACAGCTAACACTTCCCATCAATGTTTAGAGCTAACCCTTTCTGTCAACGTTTACAGCTAACCCTTCCCAGCAACGTTTACTGTTAACCCTTTCCATCAACGTTTACAGCTAACCTTTCCCATCAACGTTTACATAAAACCCTTTCCATCATTTACAGCTAACACTTCCCATCAACGTTCAGAGCTAACCCTTTCTGTCAACGATTACAGGTAACCCTTCCCAGCAACGTTTACTGTTAACCCTTTCCATCAACGTTTACAGCTAACCCTTCCCAGCAACGTTTACTGTTAACCCCTTTCCTTCAGTGTTCACAGCTAACGCCATTTTTAAAGCAAAATATCCCATTACCCGGTGAAAATAATCGGGGTAGGAACTAGGAAATAATGACGTAAAAACAACTCGCGTCACTGACGTTTCAAGGAAAAAATTAACGTGAACTAAAGGTGAAGCGACGGTAATACTACTAGATCAACTTTAAGAGCAATCAGGAAACGGCAGATATCTTTGTGGATGAGGACGCGAATGAACCAATGTCACTTCATGTAATGTTATACTTGTGACTGTTTCTTTAGAATTTGATATGTACAACTGTCTATGATGGTGAGGCAACAGATTTTATTTTTGCAGATTTCAAATATATATATATATATATATATATATATATATATATATATATATATATATATATATATATATATAAAATATAATATAATATATATATAAAATGTAAATAATATATATATATATATATATATATAAAATGTAAATAATATTTATATATTGGAATTTACAATTTACTTTGGAATCAAAGTCCTCTATCTTAGTGAAACCCATTATCATCGTTCAATGAACTCTTGTAGCTGATTTATATATCAGTTCCTCATTTGTTGAAAAAAAAAACATTTCTAAAGGTCATTTAAAAGCATTTGCGACTTCCAATACGTAGGCTTCGAATATGTAGGCTAACTTCACTTGCTTGAGATCCTGGCCTTTTTAGGCAATCTTGGGAGAATCCAGCTTATTATCACCAAAAATTATTAGCTCTCTCTTACCAACTTTTCAATTCAAACTTCAATTCCATGAAAAACAATTCACTAAAAAATTATAAATATATATATATATATATATATATATATATATATATATATATATATATATATATATATATATTACTCTTTACTAAGCATTAATTCATTCTGCATGACGAATGAAACTGTCAACCAGATCCTCAGGAAAATGAGAGAGAGAGAGAGAGAGAGAGAGAGAGAGAGAGAGAGAGAGAGAGAGAGAGAGAGAGAGAGATTCCCTTTGGCTGGAATCTCAGGAGCTTATTTCTTGACATCTATATATATATTCTGAAATACCTTCCACTTGCGAAATGTTAAAGCTTGCGTCATTAATCTGAACCACTGCTTCAAACGATTCCTAACTGCCACAAAGCTTAACCTTAATGTTATACGTCGTATAGAGAATAAATGCAAATTAAAACAGGTTAAAGAAAACATGCCCACTAGGATTTACTGAGCCAAGAGTTTAAATCAATATCAGTGTTTAATAAATACCTACCCACTTATCCTATTTGTAACCTCAAATTATATATTTTATATACTGTATATATATATATATATATATATATATATATATATATATATATATATATATATATATATATATATATATATATATATATATATATATATATATATATATATATATAGATATGGATGTAAGTATGGATGTAAGTATGTGTGTGTGTGTGTGTATGTTCAAGCATAACTCTGGAACTCATTGAGCAATTTCAACCAAACTTGGTGTACATATAACTTACTACCCGGAAAAGAATACAATGGTGGGTAATAGGGCACCAAAGGGAGTGGGAGTGGGAAGGGCTTGCCTGAAACGGGGCTGGTTCTGCCCGTAGACTTAGTAACAAATTAAACTTTACAGGTTTATCATGCCTCATTTCAGTATGCATATGACTTACTATCTGGAAAAGAATACTGCGGGGGTAAGGCATCACTTACACCAAAGGGGGTGGGAGTGGGAAGGGGGTGACATGTAAAAATAACCGAAAACGATAGATATTAGTGTCTAATCCATAGTTTTTGAGGTCGCTGAGATGAACAGTGACATGCACGATGTCCTTTAAGTCCAAGTTCAGCCCCGATAGGAAGGTTGGGTGAGAAGGGGTGAAAAATAAAATGTCAAAAATTACAGATATTAGTGTCCAATACATAGTTTTCGAGGTCGCTGAGATGACTAATGATACTCCCGATGCCATTTAAGTCCAAGCTCAGCCCCAATGAGAATGGGGGGGGGAGGTTGAGAAGGGGTGAAATATAAACTGTCAAAAAAGTTGGCCAATATCATTGATGCAACTATCTTAACAGGAGAGAGAGAGAGAGAGAGAGAGAGAGAGAGAGAGAGAGAGAGAGAGAGAGAGAGAGAGAGAGAGTTATTGGTTGTCATTCAGAGTTTTCCAGGGCAGCACTGGGTTGATCAGCTAGTATGTATGTATGTATGTATGTATGTATGTATGTATGTATGTATGTATGTATGTATGTATGTATGTATGTACATAAGTATATATATATATATAAAGTATATATATATACATATATAATCTTAGGTGTCTTATTTTCTGTTCCCCCATATTTACTTATTTATCACCTTTTCCTATAACTAATCTCTCTCTGCGTGATGATTTCACTTTGAAGCCCTCTAGGACTTATAGTCTGTCGACTCTATCTATAAGGGTTTTCAGCTGAAGACTTAAAGAAACAACATCAATTAAAAATAAAGAGCCTGTTTTGCCGCTTTTTTATTTTAAATAATTACAAATTATTAAATTAAAAATTTTACATTACACACCATACAAAAAGAACAGATAATTTCGTCATTAAAATATGGCATAATTACCTCAAATATTTATTTCACTGGCGCATTCTAATGATTATACTCAAGAGTTCGAAATCCATTTCACGTCGAAATCGACACGATTGACTCTCGAGTTCATCACCTACACAATACCGAGTGATAATGAAATGGAACTGATAAAATTTAGGCCAAAGGCCAAGCACTGGGACCTAAGAAGTCATTCAGCTCTGAAAGGGAAACCGAGAGTAAACTAGTAAATAATGGACCGAAGTTTCTTCGGCGCAATCCAGTTTTATGTACAGCGTATAATCCTGTATGAGCCGCGGCCCATGAAACTTTCACCCACTACCCGGTGGCGGCCTGTCCTATGGGGTTGCCAGATGCACGATCATGTCTAACTGTAACCCTAAATAAAATAAAAGCTACTGAGGCTAGAGGGCTGCAATTTAGTATGTTTGATGATTGGAGAGTGGATGACCAACATACCAATTTGCAGCCCTTAGCCTCAGCAGTTTTTAGGATCTGAGGGAGGACAGAAAAAGTGCGGACGGACAAACAATAGTTCTCTTTTACAGACAACTAAAAGGTCTGAAAGGTGTAACAGGAGGGAAACCTCTCAGTTGCACAATGAAGCAACTGTTAGGAGAGGGTGGAAAGTAACATGGAAGAAAGACAATATGAACATGGGTACAGTAAAAGGAATGAAAGGGGTTGCAGCTAAGCCGAAAGGACGTTGCAAAGAACCTTGAGTAATGCCTTTTGTACTCGTGTGACGGTGTTCGTGCAGCCTCGAAAGTATTATTTCCTTGAATCTACATCGGTAATTGCTAGTGCTTTAGTATAACAGAGACCCATTCAAGAAAAATGACGGAAGTGTGGTTTAAGGAGAAAAATAAAAAGGGGGTGGGGGAATGGGAAAGGGGGGGAGATTCTTTTGTGAGGGGGAAATTCAGAGTTGCATAACAGCTCGCTTCTTCATTAAGAGAAAACTGTGTATGTAATGAGCTGTCATCTTTTCTGAGCCATTCAGAGAGGAAGCTCTTTATTTCCCTCTTACAGTTCCCTGCTTCCTGCTTTTTTTTAATGATGTTACGCGTTTCTTTTCAAAGGGACTCTTCTCAAATTTCTTCTTTTCATTGTATAACGTGTACTTATAAACACATATATAACATATATATACATATATATATTTTGTGGAAGTTTTCTTCGCATAAGGTTCACCTTCAATTCCACATAAAGTATGTATGGGGCACTAGCCATTGCGCTGTTTTTCTCTACAAACTGTACATATGGCTTTATGTTATATATATATATATATATATATATATATATATATATATATATATATATATATATATATATATATATATATATATATATATATTTATTTATATACTGAAATATTTGCTGTTAAAACAGAATTTCACTAATAAAAAAAAAAGCCCATAAAAAACATCCAAAGGGTATAAATATAGTTTTATATTTGCCATATGTGTTTGTATCATTAATGATACAAACACCTATGACAAATTAATTATATAAATTAACAAAAAAAAATATCCCCTCCAAAACGCCCCTACAGAATTGTTCAGAAAAGTAAGATTAATTGGCAAAGACAAAAAGAGCATTGAGCTAAAGGAGAAATTTAAAGTCATTAACCCAAAAATACTTTACTTTTATGGCCTTCCTATAACTCATAAAGATAATCTTCCATCAGACCTATGATCTCATGTGCAGGAGCTCTTAATTATAAAATTTCTAAGTTGTTTTGCCGGTCTCCTTTCCCCATTCTTGGGCACAGTTTCTCCCAGTCACATTAAACATTCTGAAGACTTCTGTCACAAATTCAAAGCAGCACATATACCACTTCACAACATGAAACTTTTAAGTTTAGATGTAGATTCCCTATTCACAAAAATAGCAGTACAGGACGTTCTACAGTTTTTGAGAGAAAAATTAGCCCCCTATTCAGATCATTTCCCAATAGCCCAGGATAAAATAATAAAGTTAGTTGAACTATGTCTATCGGACAACGCCTTTTCCTTCGGGGAGTCATTCTACAAAAAAAAAAAAAAATAAATAAATAGATAAATAATTCAGGTGCAGCATGGGCAGCCCTAAAGTCCAGTATTAGCTAATCTATTTATGGAAAATTCTGAAACTATGATAATAAATGCCATAAAATCTAAAGGCAAGTTGTGGATGAGATATGTGGATGATATCCTAATATTTTGGGATGATAGGTGGGGCAAATTCAACGATTTTCTTTCAAAATTAAATGAATTAGTGCCCAGCATCAAAATCAAAATGCCCAGCATCAAAATCAAAATTGAATGGGAAACAAGCAACAAAATTTCCTTTCTTGATGTTTTAATAATTAGAGATACGACAGAATACAAATTTTACCGCACACAGAAAACCAACATTTTCACTTTCATACATTCACTATTTCAGTTATCATGACATTTCTATCAAAATTGGCGTAGCCAGTAAATTGTTTCTAAGAGCCTTACGGATTTGCTCCCCAGAATTCCTGGAAAATGAATTTGAATTAATCCGTAAGCACCTGTCATCTTTAAAGTACACCGATCATATAACTGAGAAAGATATCTAGAAAGCAAATATTTTTTTCTACCGACCCCCTCAAAACATGACCAGAGAGTCGCCCAACAATAAAATAAAAATCCCACACCTGGACAGGATTAAGACTTGATCCAGACACTTGGAAATCCTTACCCTTTTGTTTTTACCTACCGGAATACCCGAGCCAAATCCCTAATTAACGTCCAACAAAAGCCAGTCCCCAAAGACACAGGAGTATACGAAATCCCCTGCCTAGACTGTGACCAATCCTACATTGGTTTTACAGGTAAATCACTCACCAGAAATTCATACAACATAAACGTTCACTAAGATATGGCTAACAGAGCTCACCTATTTTTAACCACATAAATAACCATAACCACAGAATAAACCGGAATATGTCACATAAAATACATAATACCAATTGTCAGTTCAAAAGCCAGATGGTAGAATCAGCACTGATTAAACAAAGATATATGATGAACCTCTCAAAAGGAGCCTGGGATTCAGATCTGATTGATGAAATCTTCCTCCAAGCAGCATTTAAGAAAATTAAGAGGAGGCTGTCAACAGGGGTGGCGTAGCGGCCGACTTCTGGAACTTTCATTCAACTGTTTATATAGCATTGTTCTCCACTTCCTAATCCATTGCCTGTCCATTGAGGAAGATAGTTGTCTTCGAAATATAAAGCTATAATTTCTACCATATTGGTTTTTATGGGCTCATTTTATTAGATTATATACATTATATATATATATATATATATATATATATATATATATATATATATATATATATATATATATATATATACACACGAAAACATAGCAAATTGCAACCCTCTAGCCTAATTTTTTTTATTTAAGGTTAAAGTTAGCTACGATCGTGCGTCTGGCACCGCTATAGGTTCCAACAAAACAGGCCACCACCGGGCCGTGGCTGAAAGTTTCATGGGCCGTAGCTGAGAGTTTCATACAACATTATACGCTGTACACAAAACCCTATTGTGCTGAAGAAACTCCGGCGCATTTTCTTACTTATTTTACGTAGGCAACACGCTGCTCCGTTTCGACAAGGAAGAAATTCCATTTAACGGGAGCGTTCAATTTACGATGTCACATTCACAGGGTCGGAAACTTTCAATGCCCATCCGAGGATGTTACGAAGTTCGGCAACGACAGTTCAGCAGATAACGACTCGGTGAGTTCAAACGACTGTCCTACCGAGCGTTCATTTACTGAGAGAGGAAAATCAAAATCGTTTAAACCATGTTCTTTAGATTATTATTAAAATACCGAGACGATAATAAAATATCAAGTAAAAATTGCGTTCACTATTGGTTGGTGTTCAACTGAAGTCTCAACAGTTTAATTAGCACCTGAGATGCACAATGACTACCTAAAATATTGAAAGAATATAGAACAGTGAAACTTATTTCTTTAACAGTCCTCCCCTGAGGGAAAAGTGTCAATCCTCAGGGGAAAGTGGTTGCTCCTGCCAGATAGTAAACATCCCATGTGGTTAATTAATCATTCCCCTCAAGAAAGTAATCAGTTATTTGGGGAAAGTAGTTATGTTCATAAAGATAGTTAATTCTAGCAACTCATCCAGCATCCGCAGTTTTCTTATAAAGAAAAAATATAAATTGATAACACGAGTAACAAGGTCCAAGGTCGAAGACGATAATAATAATAATAATAATAATAATAATAATAATAATAATAATAATAATAATAATAATCGTTATCATCATCACAATAATAACAGAACGCCTCACAGTAATCGCGTCACGATGTTCGTTTGAAATACTTAAGAGGGAGAAAATACTGAGCAATGAAAGGAAAATAAAAAATAAAAGATCCGACTTTCATATCACTGAATGTGGCAAAGGTGAGTTGGTCTTGTAAGATGTCATCTGAATGGTTCAGTAGACGAAAATGTACAAAAACCACCGTCACTCGAAATCCAACCTTCATGGGAAAGCCCCCAGAGAGAGAGAGAGAGAGAGAGAGAGAGAGAGAGAGAGAGAGAGAGAGAGAGAGAGAGAGAGAGAATTCAAAAATATCCAACTGTGGCTTTTTTAAGCATACGTTTCATGTATCGTTAACACCTTATAACTGAAAGATAATTCCCATATGCGAGAAGAAACGAGAGACAAAGAGAGCATAACGTGAAAACATTTAGCAAATAGCTAAAGGAAAGTTTATACATGCCTTTATATACAATGTTAACAACAATTTGAAAATAAACAGAGAGAGAGAGACAGAGAGAGAAAGTTAGGTATACCTTAGTTTTACCAGACCACTGAGCTGATTAACAGCTCTCCTACCGCTGGCCCGAAGGATTAGACTTATTTTACGTGGCTAAGATCCAATTTGTTACTTAGCAACGGGACCTACAGCTTATTGTGGAATCCGAACCACACTATAGCGAGAAACGAATTTCTATCACCATAAATAAACTCCTCTAACTCTTCATCAGCCGACCGGAGACTCGAACTCAGGCCTTGCGAGTGCTAGTCCACAGCTCTACCGACTCGCCAAACGAAGGGCTATCGAGAGAGAGAGAGAGAGAGAGAGAGAGAGAGAGAGAGAGAGAGAGAAGGTGGCTTTTCAATGTATCTTTCATGCGTAGTTAAAACCATACAATAGAAAGAGAATTCCTACATAAGAGAAGGAACGAGAGACTGAGAAAGAAAGCATACCACGAAAACACTCAACAAATATATTATAAAGAATAGATTTTATGCACCTTTACTTACGACTTTAAAAAAACATGAAAAATTTCATAACTACAATGAGAGAGAAAGAGAGATGCAAAAAGAAACGAGTAAAATATGCGCCTATAGCTCTGGCAGACGCACGATCATAGCTAACTATAACCTTAGATAAAATAAAAAATACTGAGGCAAGAAGGTTGCAATTTGGTATGTTCGATGATTGGAGGGTGGATGATCAACATACCAATTTGCAGCCCTCTATCCTCAGTAGTTTTTAAGATCTGAGGGCGGACAGAAAAGTTGCGGACAGAAAACGTGCGGACGGACAGACAAAGCCGGCACAGTAGTTTTATTTAACAGAAAACTAAAACCCACAAGATTCCAAATTTTTGTCCCAAAGAGTCATGTTACCAAGGCCAAGATCATTCCCTTTTTTGCCAAGATCTAACGTACCACAAATACCTCCACTGGACTTCAAAGAGATTTAAGGAGGAAACCCCTTCTCCTTTACAGCTCATTTGGGAAGATGGAAAGAGGAGGAGGAATTGGACAGAACAAGAAAGCAAATAAAAAACAGGAAGGTAAAATAAAGGAAACTTTAAGTATTTTTGTATTCCAATAAAGATATGGAAAACTTTATTATTTTTGTATTCCAATAAGGATAAAAGCAATTTTTAATATTTTCGTATTCAAATAAGGATAAGGACAATTTTAATATTTTTGTATTACAGTAAAGATAAAGAAAATTTTCATATTTTTGTATTCCAATAAGGATAAGGGCTATTTTAATGTTTTTGTACTCCAATAAGGATTAAGAAAACTAATATTTTTATATTCCAATAAGAAAAAAGCAAACTTCAGTATTTCTGAATTCCAATAAGGATAAAGACAACAATTAGTTTTTCTTGGGTCTCTACCTGAGAGCCAATAGCACTATTGGAAAAATAATACTAACGACATAATCAAATAAGGAATCCACAGGGAAATATCAGTTACCAATTCTGGATTTTTATCTGCTATCTTCCTGCAGTAAGCCCTTATATATTTCAAGACTTGATAAAACTATTACGTAATTATGAATATTTATAATCATTACCATTAGCATCACACAGTACATAACATCCGTATTACGAATAATTTTATAAAATCCCAGCTCTCCAG
>NC_089753.1:44003912-44038912 GCF_040412425.1 Macrobrachium rosenbergii | reverse complement strand
AACAGTTTTCTTTTACAGAAAACTAAAAATGAAACAATGTTGTAAATATAAAAGAACATTTTAAAAAAGGGCTGTACATGGAAAGTTCTCTACAAACGAAACGAGTTTTTCAAATCTAGAAAAAAAGGCGTTTTGTAAAGAGTTGCGTTCGTCGAAAAACCTGGTACAAAAAATAAGTTTCTGCATAGAAAAGTAAAAGGCCATTTTTCGATAAGAAACGTATATCGGAAGCGTATCTACAAAAGCGTCAAGTTTTTCAAAGCAAAATAAAAGGACAACTATTTTTTTAAGAACGAATATCGAAATTCATTTTATAAAAACGCACTATGAACCCAACGCATGTGGAATGACATGATTCTCTCTCTCTCTCTCTCTCTCTCTCTCTCTCTCTCTCTCTCTCTCTCTCTCTCTCTCTCTATATATATATATATATATATATATATATATATATATATATATATATATATATATATATATATATATATATATATATATATATATATATATATATATATAAAATATACATATGCAGTATATAATATATCTATATATTTATACAAATAAAGACAAAATCCACGAAGGAAGAGAAACAATGGAGTGCTGCAAGGCCTTTCGACTTCTAGTCCTTTACTTAGCAAAAGTACAGGACAGGACTATAAATCGAAAGACCTTACAGCACTCCACTGTTTCTCTTCCTTCGTGGATTTTGTCTTTATTTATATATTCATCACGTTCCATATTTTCGTGATTCAGTTGTACATACATATTCAGTTATACATACATTATATATATATATATATATATATATATATATATATATATATAATACAATATACCCTGTATATACATATATATATATATATATATATATATATAGAGAGAGAGAGAGAGAGAGAGAGAGAGAGAGAGAGAGAGAGAGAGAGAGAGATTTCAGTTTTCATTATATTTTCTCTCTTCTCTCATCTCTCTTCTGCCTATTGCACTTTCTCTCTTAAAAATACATGGATATACGCAGAGAGAGAGAGAGAGAGAGAGAGAGAGAGAGAGAGAGAGGGGGGGGGGAATTTCCCTGTAGGCTCGGCCTATCAAACGGTCACCTTTCACCATCAATTTAGGTTATTGCCTTCCCGGCCATTAAGCACATACAAGGGCCATCAAAAACTATAGCCTTGTCCGAGGGATATCAACTCGTAGTCCCGTAACGATAGGAAGACAAGACAAGGTACTTCTCTCAAAGGCCTCTTGGACTCATAGACAAAACAAGGATGCGACAGACAAGTGACCTCTTAATGGCTTCTTATATAAAACATACTTGCCACAAACAAATTATTCATTGGGAGCAGGATTTGGTTGGGACAGTTATGGTTTTAAGTGATTTTCAATTAACATAATTCACCTGGTTTTAGGTGTTTTAATACAGCTTGAGAGAGAGAGAGAGAGAGAGAGAGAGAGAGAGAGAGAGAGAGAGAGAGAAACTAGTAAATTCCTTACTGTAGTGTCTCCTCTCTTGTCCATCTTCCTATTCCCTCCTAGGAGAATTATTATTCTGAGCATTATTATTCTCTTCATCTACTGAAAATCATCATCAATCCTCTTTTTAAAGAATTTCTGAAGTTTTTTGTGCAAAATTCTCCTCTCCATTTCCTTCACAGAACCTCTTCTTTTTCCTTAATCTTTCCCCCGTTCGTTTTCATCATATTCCTAAAACCAGCCACCTTTTCTTTGTGTCTGCATAATTACAATTCTCTTTCCTTCTTGGAACCTTCTCCCCTCTTATCTTCAGCTTACCTCTCCATAATTTAGTTTTCTGTAAAAGAAAACTATTGAGAGTGGCTTTGTCTGTCCGTCTGCAATTTTTCTGTCCGCCCTCAGATCTTAAAAACTACTGAGGTTAGAGGGCTGCAAATTGGTATGTTGATCATCCACCCTCCAATTATCAAACATACCAAATTGCAGCCCTCTATCCTCAGTAGTTTTTTTTTTTATTTAAGGTTAAAGTTAGCCATGATCGTGCATCTGGCAACGCTATTGGACAGGCCACCACCGGACCGTGGCTGAAAGTTTCATGGGCCGCGGCTCATATAGCATTATACCAAAAGACAGATCTATTTTCGGCGGCCTTAATTATAAGCTGTACAAACTCGATTGCGCCGAAGAAGCTTCGGCGCATTTTTTACTTGTTTCTTATTAGCTAGCCATTCTCTCACCTTTATCTCGACACCACCTCAAGTTCACTTCCTCGAACGTTGTCCTTCATCATTACATTTCTTTACGAAATCTGCCTCCTCCGCCTCTTCAAGTTTTCCGGGTTTCACCACAACCTCTTTACGTAAACACAACTGTTACGAGAGACTGACTCTCTAATCAGAATAAGCCAACATGAGCTTGGTAAACCATGAGGCTCTTGTATGAAAACTTAAACGACTAACTATCTATTTATTTATTATTTATCTATATAAGTGAACGGCATCACTGAAATCTTATTGGTAGCGTTTTTAGTGAAAAGACACGTACTGTAACCGGTGTCCCACATGGCAGTCTTCTTGGACCTGCCTTGGTTTTTAATCTTTACTAGAGATATGACTTCTAGCAAGCAGATAATGTGAATCATGTTGAATTCATTCACTCTAACCACTTGCAAAATCAAGTTGCCGGTGGTCCAAATAGATTTAAAACATACCAGTCAGAGGTGTAGGCTAGCCAGTGGGAGATTGAACCCAGCAAACCATAATTAATAAGCAGATTTCACACAATATTCCCATTCCACGATTCACCTTGCATAGGTAACATTAATCAACAATTCTAAAGCCTTCCATACCGCTGAGTCCAGGGACATCAGCACCATTTTTTTTTTTTTTTTTTTTGGACACTTTCCTAGCAAAGGAGTCTGCAATCGATACACTTCAAAATAATCTCTGGAGTAGCGAATGAATTCAAGCCACAGTGAGCGTAGACCGATAATCACTCGACTGCCTCAAAAGAGAGAGAGAGAGAGAGAGAGAGAGAGAGAGAGAGAGAGAGAGAGAGAGAGAGAGAGAGAGAGAGAGAGAGAGAGAACCTATAATATCGAAATAGGAGGAACCAGGAACCATTGCTCAACCAAAATTGGAACCCAACCAAAATAGGAGGAACCCCTATAATATCGAAATAGGAGGAACCAGGAACCATTGCTCCACCAAAATGGGAGGAACCAGGAACCACTGCTCCACCAAAATGGGAGGAACCAGGAACCCCTGTAACCCCACAATGTAACCCCACAAGAGAGAGAGAGAGAGAGAGAGAGAGAGAGAGAGAGAGAGAGATTCCGTCCCCGAGTTCACAGATTACGTTGCATAACCCAGGTCGAACTGCAACTCAAACAGAACCCTTTGAGCAGATTGTCACACATTCTCGCAACAACATTAAATTACTGTGCCATGATATTCTAGAATCACGTCCTGTTCAGTGTTAACTCTACCCTGACCAAGAGTCAAATCCTAAACGATGTGTTCGTACCAAGACATAGTAACAGCACGATTACGTTCAACTCTATCCAAGATGGCGAGAGATTTTAATCACATGATTCGTTCAACTGCACTGATGAGAGGGAACAGTTGATTCACAGAGAAGACCATCACTACGATGCAATATTCAGGTGTCAATAAATTCTAGGATATTCAGACATTATTCTCGACTATGGATGAAACATCTATTAACACTAAACTCAGTAGATGATTAGACAGTTGTTTAAATTACTTTATCAGCTGGTGAAAGTTGGAGGCTTTCATTTTCGAAATGCCGTGACTTCTGGCCAAGATGATTTCCGAAAAAACTTTTTCAAGATGTATTTTGCCTAAGTCTTATCATTCAAGAGCAGGAAAGTCCTCGTGATTTTCCTTTAACTTTAATTGGATGAACACAAAAGTATACGTAAATTATTATCGCAGAAAAAGATGGAGGAAACTTTTATAATTAAACAGAAAAATAAATGAATCGTATATAAGTAAAATGCCAAATCTGCAAAAATACAAACAATCTAAATCCACGAAAAATAAGTCACTGACCGCGGCTGTAACGGCTGCAGATAAAACAAAGATTTACGTAAATAAATTATTCAAACATAAAAATCTAGAAAACCTGCACACATAGCAAGAACTAAAATTATTCAAACAAAAAACAAAAACACTAGGAAATCTGCATACATAACAAGAACTAAAATTATTCAAACAAAAGCAAAAAAAAAAAAAAATAGGAAACCTGCAAACATAACAAGAATTAAAATTATTCAAACATAAAATCTGGAAAATCTGCAGACATACCAAAAACTATTTAATAATAACTGTCTACAATCTCATTAGGAAACAAATACCTCTGACTACAACACTCACAAGCAAAATAAAAACAATTTACAAAAGGTAATGCAGCAATCTCTGACAAAGAATAACAATCACACAAAACCAGTTTATAAAAACAATGACTGTAGTCTCCACGTAAACAAACGAACAAATGAAGGGACTTTCACGCCCCTACCATAAATAAACAAAACTTTCGGCTTCTCTGCCACTAAGCCTCATCCCAGCCACCCTATAGTTTTAATCTCTCAGTCCACCTATACACCTATAACGCTACCCTGCCACCCCCCTACCACCCCTAACCCCAAAACTGACCTCATTTTGCCATTAGGGAGTTTTTTTTTTTTTTTTTTTTTTTAGTCTGCAGCCACTCAACAAGTAGAGGGCCTCTGATTGGCCATTGAATGCAAGCGTGGAAAGCCGAGCTGATTGGCTAATCGACTGGCGTTATGAGCCGAACTGATTGGCTAATCGATTGGCGTTATGAAATATAAACCCCAAAAAGCGTACGAAACATTCTATATTCTCTCTCTTTCTACCATACTCTTGTAAAAGATTCCATCTCTGTCTCTCTCAGACTATTCTATAATACTCCTTTCTTCAGACCTCTCTCTCTCTCTCTCTCTCTCTCTCTATCTATCTATCTATCTCTCTCTCTCTCTCTCTCTCTCTCTCTCTCTCTCCAAAATTACCCTATGAGTCGCCATTCTTCCCCAAATTTCTCCTATGCTTATCCTGCAGGACCCCTCTCAAATTCCCAAGTCTCTCTCTCTCTCTCTCTCTCTCTCTCTCTCTCTCTCTCTCTCTCTCTCTCTCTCTTTAACGGCAAGGGGCCAACGCTGTTATTAAACACCACAGGGTGCTTCCAACGTCCTCCATCAATAAGCTTTCAAAGGTGATGAGAAAAAAGATGAGGTCGGGGACCAATTAGAGCATCAGCGAAGTCGTTTGAGCGACCATATGTCGCCTCTGACGTTTTGCGAGGGAGCATGCGCGGTAGGCTCCACTAAAGAGTCAGGGAGCATGCGCGGTAGGCTCCACTAAAGAGTCAGGGAGCATGCGCGGTAGGCTCCACTAAAGAGTCAGGGAGCATGCGCGGTAGGCTCCCTAAAAGAGTCAGGAGCATGCGCGGTAGGCTCCCCAAAGAGTCAGGAGCATGCAAAAGAGAGGGAGCATGCGCGGTAGGCTCCACTAAGAGTCGAAAGCGTCAAAAGACCCTGTTTATTCTTGACATATGACCTTCATGTAACGGGTATATGAAAAATTTTAAGTTTCTGTAATAAAAAAAGTGTGATAAAACGGACACAGACAAAACCATTACTTAAGCGTGTCTAATAAAAAACAAAACGATAAAGCGGGAAATAAAATACACAAAAAATAAGTTTCAGCAAAAACCATGAAAAAAATAGAAAGAAAAGCAACACTTCGACAAGATTAACAAAAGATTAATCAGAAAGCAATTCGGACTTACATCTGCCCCGACTATAAAACACACAACGATAACGTTGGAAATAAAAAAAACAAAGAAAATATGTTTCAGCAAAAACACAAGCAGAAAAAATAGAAAGGAAAGCAACACGTAGACAAAATCAACAACAGAGTAATCAGAAGGCAATTCGGACCAAAATATGAGCAACGAAAGATACAAAACTTTTTCAAATACGCAGCTAGGAGGCCCAACAAAATGAATTCGATCTCACACACACACACACACACACGAATACATCAGAAACCATCAAAACTCTCCAACCTCATAATTGACGGAGAAGACAGCTACATCGAAGTCTGGGGTGTAAAAGTATTTTCTGAGGAGCTCTAAAATCGTTTTTTTACTGCCAAAAATAACTGACCTTAATTCATAACGTAATTCTCAATAAGGTGCTCGGTGGGATTTATATTTTTTACCTCTCTCTCTCTCTCTCTCTCTCTCTCTCTCTCTCTCTATATATATATATATATATATATATATATATATATATATATATATATATATATATATATATATATATATATATATATATATATATATATATATATATATATTATATATATATATTTATATAAATATATTTATATATAAAACATAAATATATTTACACAAAACACACAAACACACATACATACAACACACACACACATATATACACACATATATATATATATATATATATATATATATATATATATATATATATATATATATATTATAAATATATATATATATAAATATATATATATATATATATATATATATATATATATATATATATATATATATATATATATCACTTACTTACGGTTACATCAACAAATGCACCACGGACTTCCCATTTCGTAGATAATCAGACACTTAACTATCCACTCACGTCGCACTGAAAGGGTGAGGGAAGATAGC
The DNA here is from genome assembly GCF_040412425.1 of Macrobrachium rosenbergii. Taxonomy (NCBI): domain Eukaryota; kingdom Metazoa; phylum Arthropoda; class Malacostraca; order Decapoda; family Palaemonidae; genus Macrobrachium; species Macrobrachium rosenbergii. The sequence goes on along the minus strand of NC_089753.1, from coordinate 44,032,186 downwards.
GGACCAGAAACGGAGGAAGCAGAATTGCTTCCCAACAAAGATGGAAAGATAACAAACTAAAAATACACACAAAACAAATAACACAGACAACACACCCTTCCAATGTAAACAAATAAGAGATTTCGAAGCCACAACTCCATTTACTTCCTTCTATGGAGGTTCAAGGATTTAACATCATATAATTTTAATTATAAAATTGATTTTTGGAGCTGAAATATTATCTACACAAGGATTTCATCATTGCTGGGAAGAAAACCGGCGTTAAACCATCAAGAAATAAATAGATTCAAGAAATGATACACAAATGAAACATACGCACTGCAAAAGAAAATTTAACGGCGAAGTAAATAAAATTTCTGTTTCGATCTCAGGCATTTGGGCAGCCCATCAACCTTGCATACTGTATATGCAGGTCTATTCCCGGCTGGAAAATATTTGCCATATCAAAATTATCCTTCAGTCGTAGTCAAAAGTTTATTATTATTATTATTATTATTATTATTATTTATTATTATTATTATTATTATTATTATATATATATTATTATTATTATTATTATTATTATTATTATTATTATTATTATTATTATTATTTTCGTTTGACGAGACCACCGGGCCATTTCTACTCTCGCAAAGGGGTATGACGAATCTGCTCGAATGAAAAATGAAGAGGAAAAATGGTAAAAGAAAACAAAAAACAATGTAACTGGGGAGCCATAATTTCACAGAGATGAATTACCAAAAAGAGAAACAACAAATCCTGCTCAATTTCCCATTTCGTAGATAAAAACACAATCAACTAGAATTATGAAGCTAATAAATAAATGATAACGTACAAAAAAGTTACCTCAATACTACTTAAGATCTCATGGACGGAGATGGTTTGGACTGAATGAGAATGGAGGAGGGACGTTTATCAAAGTTAAAAGTTAGTACAGGTACTGAGATTGTCAGGCAGAAACTTGGAGGAACTTGCAGGCCGAATCAGTAAAATCAGGCCGCAGATCAGATTCAGGCTAACGAAGGGTAAGGAGATGGAAAGATAATTCAAAATAAAAAATCATCAAAAATAAATCAGGCCGCTGATCAGTACGTCAACAAATAACACAGACAACACACCCTTCAGTAAGACTAAAATCAGGCAAATCAAAGGAGATTGAAAATCAGGCCGCAGATCAGTAAGGAGACAACTCCATTTCAGGCTCAGTTCTATCAGGCCGGTTCAAGGATTTCAACATCAGTATTGAAAATCAGGCCGCAGAATTATAAAATCAGGCAGCAGATCAGATTTTTGAAATCAGCTGAAAAAATCAGGCCGCAGATCAGTATCTCAGTACAAAAATCAGGCCGCAGATCAGTCATTGATCAGTAAAAAATCAGGCCACAGATCAGTAAGGAGACCTTGAAAATCAGGCTCAGTAAGGAGGCTTGAAAATCAGGCCGCAGATCAGTAAGGAGACTTGCAAATCAGGCCGCTGATCAGTAAGGAGGCTTGAAATCAGGCCGCTGCTTCAGTAAACCATCAAGAAATAAAGAGATTCAAAAATCATAAAAGGAGACCCTGATCAAAAGAAAGGCTTGAAAATCAGGCAGATCAGTAAGGAGACTTGAAAATCAGGCCGCAGATCAGTAAAAATCAGGCCGCTGATCAGTAAGGGGGCTAAAAAAGATCAGTTCTGTTTCAGTAAGGAGGCTTGAAAATCAGGCCATCTTGAAAATCAGGCCGCAGTAAGGAGGCTTGAAAATCAGGCCATTTGGAATCAGATATATGCAAAATCAGGTAAGGGGGCTTGGAAATCAGGCTGCATAGTAAGGCAAAAATCAGGCCGCAGATCAGTAAGGAGGCTTGAAAATAGGCCACAGATCAGTATATGACCTGAAAATCAGGCCGCAGATCAGTAAGGCGGATTATCAGTAAGGAGACTTGAAAATCAGGCTGATCAGTAAGGAGGCTTGAAAAATCAGGCCGCTTGAAGGGGACTTGGAAAATCAGGCTGCAGAAATCAGGCTTGAAAATCAGGAATTGTGTTCAATAATAGGCCGCCAGATCAGTAAGCTAAAATCAGGCCGCTGATCAGATCGTAGTCAGTAAGAAATCTCAGTAAGTTTAATCAGGCCGCAGATCAGTAAGGAGACTTGAAAATCAGGCCGCAGATCAGTAAGGAGGCTTGAAAATCAGGCCGCTGATCAGTAAGGGGGCTAAAATCAGGCTAGATCAGTTATTCAGGCCACAGATTAAAATCAGGCCACAGATTAGACCTGAAAATCAGGCCATTATCAGTATTAGATCAGTATTAGGCTTGAAAATCAGGCCGCAGATCAGTATTATTATCAGTATTAAAATTAGATTATTATTGAAAATCAGGCCGCAGATCAGTAAGGAAAGGTTGAAAATCAGGCCACAGATCAGTTTGAAAATCAGGCCGCAGATCAGTAAGGAGACCTTGAAAATCAGCCATCAGTTCTTGAAAATCAGGCCGCAGATCAGTAAGGGGACTTGAAAATCAGGCGCAAGGGGCTTTGAAAAATCAGGCCACAGATCAGTAAGGAGACTTGAAAATCAGGCGCTGATCAGTAAAGAGACTTGAAAATCAGGCCGCATATCAGTAAGGAGGCTTGAAAATCAGGCCGCAGATCAGTAAGGAGACTTGAAAATCAGGCCGCTGATCAGTAAGGGAGGCTTGAAAAAATCAGGCCACAGATCAGTAAGGAGACCTGAAAATCAGAAAATCAGGCCGAAAATCAGGCCGCAGATCAGTAAGGAGGCTTGAAAATCAGGCAAATCAGTAAAACAAAAAGGCCAATCAGTAACTGAAAATCAGGCCATCAGTAAGGGCTTTCAGGCTGCAGATCAGATGAATTACAAAGTAAGAGAAACGCCAGATCAGTAAGGAGACCTAAAATCAGGCCACAGATCAGTAAGGAGGCTTGAAAATCAGGCAATCAGTAAGGAGACTTGAAAATCAGGCCACAGATCAGTATGATCAGTAAGGGGGCTTGAAAATCAGGCTGCAGATCAGTAAGGAGGCTAAAATCAGGCCAAAAGATCAGTAAGGAGGCTTGAAAATCAGGCCGCAGATCAGTAAGGAGACTTGAAAATCAGGCCGCAGATCAGTAAGGAGGCTTGAAAATCAGGCCGCAGATCAGTAAGGAGACTTGAAAATCAGGCCGCAGATCAGTAAGGAGACTTGAAAATCAGGCCGCTGATCAGTAAGGGGGCTTGAAAAAATCAGGCTGCAGATCAGTAAGGCGGCTTGAAAATCAGGCCGCAGATCAGTAAGGAGGCTTGAAAATCAGGCCGCAGATCAGTAAGGAGACTTGAAAATCAGGCCGCAGATCAGTAAGGAGGCTTGAAAATCAGGCCGCTGATCAGTAAGGGGGCTTGAAAATCAGGCTGCAGATCAGTAAGGCGGCTTGAAAATCAGGCCGCAGATCAGTAAGGAGGCTTGAAAATCAGGCCACAGATCAGTAAGGAGACCTGAAAATCAGGCCGCAGATCAGTAAGGAGGCTTGAAAATCAGGCCACAGATCAGTAAGGAGACTTGAAAATCAGGCCGCAGATCAGTAAGGAGGCTTGAAAATCAGGCCGCTGATCAGTAAGGGGGCTTGAAAATCAGGCTGCAGATCAGTAAGGCGGCTTGAAAATCAGGCCACAGATCAGTAAGGAGGCTTGAAAATCAGGCCTGAAAATCAGGCCGCAGTAAAGGAGGCTTGAAAATCAGGCCACAGATCAGTAAGGAGAGGCTTGAAAAATCAGGCCAGATCAGTAAGGAGGCTTGAAAATCAGGCTCTGATCAGTAAGGGGGCTTGAAAATCAGGCTGCAGATCAGTAAGGCGGCTTGAAAATCAGGCCGCAGATCAGTAAGGCCAGGCCACAGATCAGTAGATCAGTAATCAGGCCGAGATCAGTAAGGAGGCTTGAAAATCAGGCCGCAGATCAGTAAGGAGACTTGAAAAATCAGGCCGCTCAGTAAGGAGGCTTGAAAATCAGTATCAGTAAGGGGGCTTGAAAATCAGGCTGCAGATCAGTAAGGCGGCTTGAAAATCAGGCCGCAGATCAGTAAGGAGGCTTGAAAATCAGGCCACAGATCAGTAAGGAGACCTGAAAATCAGGCCAGATCAGATCAGTAAAATCAGGCTGCAGATCAGTAAGGAGACTTGAAAATCAGGCCAGATCAGTAAGGAGGCTTGAAAATCAGGCCGCTGATCAGATAAGGCTGCAGATCAGTAAGGCTTGAAAATCAGGCCGCAGATCAGTAAGGAGACCAGGCCAAATCAGGCCGCAGATCAGTAAGGAGACGAAAATCAGGCCGCAGATCAGTAAGGGGCCTGAAAATCAAGGAAAATGAGCAGCTGAAACTGGAAAGACCTTAACGTCCAATAGACCTCTAACCGACCAGGTAAAAACCTGACGATAACGCTGATGATGATAATGATGGTGAGAACTTGATAACAATACATGATAAATCTCTACTCATTTCATAACTATGAAAAATTAATAATGTCAATTTACTGACCTAATAATTATTAAATGAAGATTAAAAGATATTTGATAACAATAATCATCGTATAATCTTTCATAATCGAGAAGGAAACTGTTTTTGTTGTCGATCTTTTAAATGAAATTTTGATGTTTAAAAAACAAAAAATCATGCAATTACGAAAAATTATTCAAAACGAAAGAAATCTGCCTGATAAATACCTAATAAAATAATAAATAAATGCAAACATAGACAGGGTTCAGGATATGGCATCCTTAAACCGTCTTAAAATATAAAGAAATATCACCAGGTGACCTCACCTGACCCAACCTGACCCAACATGATTTCATAAACTTCGATCGAAACTGCATGAGGCGGCGTTTCGTCGTTTCCCTTATGGCCCTGACCTATGACCTATGGCCTATGCTGGAAGCGGATGTGACTGGACGTAGAACTGAATATAGAATTTAGTCCAAATGCCAAGCACTGGGACCTACGAGGTCATTCAGGGCTGAAATGTAAAATTGACAGTAAAAGGTTGAGGGTGTAACAGGAGGAAAACCTCGCTGCTGCACTGTTAATCAATTGCAAGGAAAGGGTAGAAAGTAAGATGGAAGAAAAAAATAAGAAAGGAGGTACAGCAAAGAACCTTAAAAGTAAGACGGAAGAAAGAGAATATGACCACCGATACAGTAAAAGGAATGAAAGGGGTGCACTGGCCGAAGACACGCTGTAAAACCTCCTACAGTCCACCGCATGATGTGCACTGGCGGCATTACCCTCCTACGGGAGACTGGACGTAGAGCGGGGATTAACCCATTGAACTTATTTAGGTCAACTTTGAATGAGGTCATATTATGCAACAGAAAACTCTTCCGCCTTTCCTGAATAATGAAATGTTACTTGTAATATTATTTATATCAGTAGCATTGTTACTTTCATTATTACTACCTTATCATTATCATCATCGTCATCATCATTCGTTAACGTTTGTCAAATATATCTGTCTTTAACACTATGACGGTGTATATGCCTTTACTACCCTTATTACCACAGATGTTACTACCATTATTATATTGTTAGCTTTCTAGATTGTACGTTATTTTCATTAATAACATTAATATATTTTCCACCTCACAATTCCATTCCAATTAAAAAACAATACCATTACTATATCAATTAAAAAAAATACCATTATTATCTTGTTAGCTTTCTCGATTATACGTTATCATCATTAATAACAGTATTATATTTTCCACTCCACGATTCCATTCCAATTGAAAAACAATGTGAGGGCGCAGTCCACTGAGTGACACTTTTCTTAAAGTTTGAATTAAAATGAAAAGTCCTTTGCTATATAATATAATATTTCAACGGCTATCTAATTACTTTTTACTCTTTTCCTTGGTTTTGTACCATTTGGTCGTAAATACTGACTCCTTTTTTTAACTTGTAACCCAAGATCATTCTTGATAAACAGCATTCTATTTCTGACACCATGCAATGATAATAAATCAATTAAATGGTTTCATGCAGAGGTGAGCAGAATTTGATATCAAGCAAAATTTTATAAGTGATCCTGAGACTTAAATCAGTCTGTAATATATATATATTATATATTTATAATAATATATATATATATATATATATATATATATATATATATATATATATATATATATATAAATATATATATATAAATATATATATATATATTCTCATATAGTGCGTTATCAGGCCGGATATCAGCTGGATATCAGCCGGCAATTCTGATGTGATACACTTTGATGCCTGGAACCTCTCTCTCTCCTCTCTCTGTTTTTGATTTAATATATTTTGATTTAATATTAAATACATCTTGAAAATATTAGTAGCTTGATATTCTCATATATATCATATACACACACACACACACACATTTATTTATTTATTTATTTATTTATATATATATAAATGAAACTTGGAATCTAACAAAAAGCTTTCCTTAAATTACGAACAACGCAGAGGGCACATGAGAGAATTATGCTAGATCTAACTTGGAAGGATAGAAAAACAGCTAAATGGATACGTCAAAAAACTAAAGTAAAGGATATCCTTGAAACCATCAGTAAGCTCAAGTGGAACTGGGCGGGACACATTGCTAGTACGACAGACAACAGACGGACATCACGAACAAACTTCTGGACGCCCCGAGGATACACAAGAAACCGAGGAAGACAAAAAAAACCCGCTGGCGAGATGACTTAGACCAACATAAACGACCGTGGCATAGAGCAGCGGAGGATAGAAATCTGTGGAGGAACCTGGGGAACGCCTATATCCAACAAAGGACCTTTGAAGGCTGAAATGATGAATGGTGATATACATAATGTGAACCTCAAGCTACTAATGTTTTCAAGGTGCATTTAACATTAAATCAAAATATCGAGCACACAGAGAGAGAGAGAGAGAGAGAGAGAGAGAGAGAGAGAGAGATCAAAGTGTACCACATCAGAAATCGCCAGCTGATATCCGGCCTGGTAATGCACTCGTGAGAATCAACACGTTTCAACGTGACCATCACCTGCTAAGGACATTCGGAAAGGAGGCGAAATCCGAGTTCGATATTTACCCATCATTTTCGGCACTAGTTTATATATTTATGTAGGTCTTTCCTAACAGGGATGGCTTAAGAAAACAAGTACAAAATGCGCCTAAGTTTCCTCGGCGCAATCGAGTTTTCTGTACAGCGCATAATGCTGTATGAAACTCTCAGCCACGGCCCATGAAACTCTCACCTGCAGCCCACGAAACTTTCAGCCACGGCCCGGTCGTGGCATGTGTTATTGGCACCTATAGCCATACCAGACGCACGATCACGGCTATCTTCAACCTTAAATAAAATAAAAAAAAAACTTAGGCTAGAGGGCTGCAATTTGATATGTCTGATGATAGGAGGGTGGATGATCAACATACCAATTTGCAGCCCTCTAGCCTCAGTAGCTTTTAAGATCTGAGGGCGGACAGAAAAAGTGCGGACGGACAGAGAAATAGCCATCTCAATAGTTGCCACATTGATACTTTAGCCCCCAATGCAATAGTTTCATGTAATTAGCACTGAATTCACTTGTGACAGCATCTCTGAATCAGCACCTTGCTTATCTTATTCTCAGATCAGTTCGTTCATCAGCCTTTCTCTCTGCGTTGACTTCCATGTCGAACAATTTTTATTCTCCGTAAAGTTCTTGTTTACCTTCTCCGCTATATTTGTATTATCCGCCTTCTTTTCCTCCCTTACTTTCTGACTACCATATCTATTCTCCTAGATGCCTCCAATTAACCTTCTCTTCTGTCATTCAACTGCACCTCAGATAGCCTCCTCTTTTTCACCAAACCTTTCATTTTCTCATCTCAGCAATTACTGGTTTTATTCCCTCTCCCAAAAAACTCATACCGCTATCCGTCTACCCGTCTACCTATATATATATGTGTGTGTAGTATATATATTATTATCACTTTTGTACGTGATTCATTTATCAAACATTACCACAGATAAAAAATAAGAGACGGGGTGGTCCTGAGGTTTCGACTTTATTTCCAGCCATTAACGATTTCGACTTTATTTCACAAGCCACAGAAAAATAAGTGTAGGTCCTGACTGGTTTCGACTTTATATCCAAGCCATTGACGGTGGCTTGGATATATCGAAACCAGTCAGGACCTATATATTTTATATATATATATATATATATATATATATATATATATATATATATATATATATATATATATACACTATAAATAAAAGCGTATATTAATACAAACAACATTTATGTATATTTGGAAAACTATAAAAACACAAAAACTCAAATATCAATGTGAGGTTTTCAGGCTTCCTGAACATGTTAGTAAATATAAGTGCTGGCAAGAGCAAATACGTGATTGTAGATTTATATGCATACGAGCACTTACCAACCATTTGTATGCAATGTCAAACACTCGAATATTTACAGACAGTGCATATGTCACGTACACAATTATAAAAAAAATAAGGGGACATTTTTGCATACACTTGTTACTTAACTAAGATTAACTTGGCATCTCTTTACACATGATGAGACAGGCACCAGCAAGCTCTTGTGTAACTTAAGGGTTAATGAATAAAATAAAGGACCTCAAAATACAATAGAAATTAGGAGGAGGATGATTTATGGGAAAGTTACCAATTTACAAAAGCAAAAACAATAATTTCTTTTTTTCTAGTTTATTACTGGCAGACTTCAGGTTATATCGACAGGCTTTTTGACACATCCTGAGGGTGTGGATCAGCTGACATCTGCTTAATCCAAACAGGACAAAATAGAATGGAGGAATCTGACATTTTCCGGTTATATATACAGCCATTCTAGTGACATACTTAAAGGTGTGGATAAGCCGACATTTAGTCAACCCAGACAGGACAAACTAGAAGGAAGGAATCTGACGTTTTCCAGTTTTATATAAACTCAGTCTATTGAACATTCAGCTCGTTTCTTAAAAATGCTACTTCCAGGTCGTGAGAACCTTCTGTTTACATAAAAAACCCTCCACCTGACAAGAATGGAATGGACTATAAAATTTAGGCCAAGGGCCAAGCACTGGGACCTGTGAGGTCATTCAGCGCTTAAACGGAAACGAGTAAAAGGTTTGAAAGATGTAGCAGGAAGAAAACCTCGCAGTTGCACTATGAAACAATTCTTAAGAGAGGGTGGACAGTCAGATGGAAGAAAGAATATGAGCGGAAGTATAGTAAAAGGAATAAAAAGGGTTGCAGCTAGGGGCCGAAGGGACGCTGCAAAGAACCTAAGTAATGCCTACAGAGCACCGCGCCAGGTGCACTGACGGCGCTACCCCGCTACGGGGTCCACCTGACAAGAGAGAAGCTGTACCTACAGACAAGGAGAGTACCCTTCGGTAGCCTACCTCGTGATAGCTATTCTTGGCCTGTAGATGGCTAAAAGAACCAGTTCCCTTAACCTGCCATACCCCTGGTAGGTTGAGTCATGTTCCAAGCGGCTGGTGGTGACCAATAAAATAGCCTCACTAGAGGCACTACTCAAATTTAAATTCTCGTGACTTTAGATAACTTTATCTCACTATACTAACAAGCGTAACATCCAAGCGGCCTGCGCAAGCTCTGTTTGTGTGGATGTTGATGCTCACTTGTTGACTAGATTGCAATGCAGCTTCAGAGTACCGTGTACCTGTGCCTTAACTCTTAGTTATTTTATGTCAGTACATATGCATCTTTTATCAAATTCTTTATCTTTACTTGCATATTTTTTGTATATTTATTCCATTTTCTCGACGTCAATTCATTGGAATCATGCTTTCGAACTTAATAATAATAATAATAATAATAATAATAATAATAATAATAATAATAATAATAATAATAATAATAATAATAATGAAACAAATCCACATATGTACATATATTTAAGGATAAATCTGTACAGATTTATCCTTAAATATATGTACATATACATAACTGTGGATTTGTTTCTCCATTTTAACTCATTCTACTATGATTATTAAAAAAATAAATAAATAAAAATAATAATAATAGTCTTTATTTTCAGCACGAGGCCATATACAAGGAATATACAAAGTAAAGGCACTACAATAGATACACACAAACCAGATACAAGAGTTAAAGTGATAAAAAACCATACTAATGGCTTTTTAGCCTTGTTACATACCATTATATGCCGATAATTAATTATAACATCACTATAAAAAAAACAGCGCGCATCCATAATCTATTCAATGCTAATTCAGCCGGTCAATTAGAAACAGATTCCAGGTTTAGATTCGCTTCGTCCAGTCCGGGTCCAACCTCTCTCTCTCTCTCTCTCTCTCTCTCTCTCTCTCTCTCTCTCTCTCTCTCTCTCTCTCTCTCTCCACTGGTTAACATTTAAGGACGCAAAATAAAGGTCTCGACCTTCCCTGATGCTACTGTCTGTCTTCTAACAGCATGGATAAACTAATATAACAATAATAATACTGCGTGTTTTCGCCAGTTTAGCTAACGAATATCATACCATTTGTAACCTTCACTTATCTCGTGATACCGACCCAGTCAAATTTGCAACCGTTAAAAACTACCTGCAATAATATCACGCAGTCGAATATACACATAATTTATCAGTAACGTTAAGCCGTGGAATATACTTAATCATCAGTAACGTTAAGCGGTGGAATATACACTTAATTCATCAGTAACGTTAAGCAGTGGAATATACACTTAATTCATCAGTAACGTTAAGCAGTGGCGATAAGCAGTGGAATATACACTTAATTAATCAGTAACGTTAAGCAGTGGAACATACACTTAATTCATCAGTAACGTTAAGCAGTGGAATATACACTTAATTCATCAGTAACGTTAAGCAGTGGAATATACACTTAATTCATCAGTAACGTTAAGCAGTGGAATATACACTTAATTCATCAGTAACGTTAAGCAGTGGAATATACATTAATTCATCAGTAACGTTAAGCAGTGGAATATACACTTAATTCATCAGTAACGTTAAGCAGTTGAATATACTTAACTCATCAGTAACGTTAAGCAGTGGAACATACACATAATTTATCAGTAACGTTAAGCAGCAGAATATACAAAATTCATCAGTAACATTCTTAAGCAGTGGAATACACACAATTTATCAGTGATATTCTTAAGCAGTGGAATATACACGTAATTCATCAGTAACATTCTTAAAGCAAATATCCCAGTGCTTGTACAAAACGAAGCTACGTTAAAACTGTGTGTGTGTGTGTGTGTGTGTGTGTGTGTGTGTGTGTGTGTGTGTGTGTGTGTGTGTGTGTGTGTGTGTGAGAGAGAGAGAGAGAGAGAGAGAGAGAGAGAGAGAAACTGCAGTCTAAAAATAGAACCTTGAGGCCTGCAGACTCAGACATATGTCGACCGAATAAGAAGTCAACAAAAGGAGTCCGGACACGAGATAAATCCGTAGCCCATTCAGGGCAGGAATAAGGGACGGTTGACAAGAGGCAGAGAGGGGATGAGGGGTGGGGGTAGTTAAAGAGTAAAGGGGGTTAAGAGGGGTAGGAGAGGAAGAGTAAGGAGGAGTAAGGGGTCTTAAAGGAAAGAAATAGGACCACTATAAAAGACGTCATTTGCAAACAAAGTAATGACCTCCATTTCGACAAAGGGAGGTCATGTTTGTTAAGCGTTTTCTTTGGGGTGCGAACATTTAAAAGAAATGATGACGAATTAACCTAAAGCAAAATTTTCTTTAAATTTTCCATAGATTTCTTTATATTTTCTTCTGATGTTTTCTTACTAAAAGGTATTTGTATTTTCCCTTCGATGTATATATTTTATTATATTTAATTAACTAAGGTATATTTGTTGCTATTCATTACATATTCACAAAATTTATTATCATTAATGTTTTCTACTTAATCAATACGTCTGGTGCTTAAAAAAAATTTGCCACAAGTTTTTAGCAAACAAATAACAATCAAATTTCCTACTAATAATAAATATTTTCATAAACAGTGCTCTATTCTGACGCCAGCAACCGAACACGCAACAAGAACTCCCGACAAATAAAACAAAGAACAAACAAGTTACGCATGAGTAGTATAGCCCCGACTGAAGAAGTCATTTATAAACATGGCGGCCACAAGGCTAAGCAAGACATCTGCAAAACATTTGCATTTCTTTGAGCAAGAGAGTTTGCACGCATGCAAACGTGTACACTGGAAGAAACCTAACGGTTTGTGGATCTCTCTCTCTCTCTCTCTCTCTCTCTCTCTCTCTCTCTCTCTCTCTCTCTCTCTCAGGACACTAAACTCTTCTTTGTACGGACATGGAACTACAAAATACAACTAAAATTCTGATAAAGCTTTGTAAGTGTGTGTGTCCCTAGGGGGTCGAATGCTTTGGATTAATTTCCTTTAAATCGGGTTTAAAGATACATAACTTTATCAACGGTGGTTTTTCATCAATTGAAGGGCCGCTAACGAGCTTTCAATATTTCATAATTCATAAAAACATATGTATGTCGTTGCACAAACATCATTAAACAACCATATACCCACGTGCAAAATTAATTAATGCACAAACACCTAGTAAACAAGCGAATCACAGTGACTGACTCATGCGAACACACGCAGTTTGAATGTAGTTGACAGAACTTTTACAGTGTAACAACTTGCTCGGAGAGAGAGAGAGAGAGAGAGAGAGAGAGAGAGAGAGAGAGAGAGAGAGAGCATTTACTCTAAATATAAACAGGTGAGTTTGGGTATTCTAAAAACAGCATCAGAGATTTCCAAACCAAAACATTTGTCGACAGTATACATGTCACCGGAGTGAGGCCGACCAGTAGTAAATCCCGAGCCCTTTTTGGGGGACATGAGAGAGAGAGAGAGAGAGAGAGAGAGAGAGAGAGAGAGAGAGAGAGAGAGAGAGAGAGAGAGCAGACTGAGGGCAAGGGGTGAGACATGAGGGAGGAGGGGGAGGGGGGAGTCTGTAAAACCAGGAAGTGGGAGGGTCATTATACGAAAATCGACCCCATTTCGCTGGTGGGGAGGAAATTGGTTTCCAGCGTTTCTCGAGCGAGTGACAATGAAGAGAAATTAATTAGATTTCACAATTTGGATTTAAATCCTTTTTTTCATTATTTGTGAATTTCATTTTCGTCTTAGCCCCTGCTTTTATTCTGGAAATTTCATTCTTGCTTCACACTTCTCCTACAACCTATAGCTGGTCCTTTAATTTAAAGAGGTCTGTAACATGAGGTTACTCAAATAAAAACCCACTCTTTGTTTATTCCTTTTCACTCGACGTTATTTTTTCTTTGCACCAGACTTAATTCCCCATGAAATCTATAGTTATTATTTACACATGACGCCATATTTCCTACAGACCTGGTGCTTCCTTCTTTACAACCTACATTTTTTTTCTACATCCCACATTTGTTTCTCGTTTACCTCACGCCTTTTCTCCTTTGGATTTCACACTTTTGTACCTTTAGATACCACGTCTATCTTCCTTCACTCTTTCTCTCTTTTTTTTCTTTCTGATCGTCAATATATAATTATATATTCTATTATCCTTTCGCTGGTTCAGATTAATTTAGGAAAATATCTTTTGCGATATACTGAATATGAGCTATTACGACATTCGACAGTGTTACTAAGGGATAAAAATATTTACAGTATACGGATAATTAAAAAAACGCAAAAAAATCGCACAAAATAAATACATAAAACTGAAACAGTGCCACCTTATGTGTATGTATGTATGTATGTATATATATATATATATATATATATATATATATATATATATATATATATATATATATATATATATATATATATATATATTATATATATGTGTGTATATACTCGTATATATATGTGTGTGTGTATTATATCACGTGCACACTTGAATAATATATAAACTGAAAAAAGTTATTTGCAGATATTATCACCTCCGGATAAGATACCAGTTATTCACTCTGAGCAGACCAGAACAAATATGATATCTGATGTAAAAGAATTAGAACATTTACGCAAAGCACATTTTTGACAAAGACACGCTTGAATTGTTTTTCCGAGAGATATAATACCCACACACACTACAGCTCAGCTACAATCTCAACAAGTAAAAAATGCGCCGAAGTTTCTTCGGCGCAGTTGAGTTTTCTGTAAAGCGTATAATGCTGTATGAAACTCTGAGCCACGGCCCATGAAACTTTCAGTCACGGCCCCGTGTTGGCCTGTGTTGTTAGCACTTACAGCAGTGGCAGACGCACGATCATGGCTAAAATTTAACCTTAAAGTGAAAACCACTTAGGCTAGAGGGATGCAATTTGGTATGTTTGATGATTGGAGGGTGGACGATCAACAAACCAATTTGCAGCCCTCTAGCCTCAGTAGTTTTTAAGATCTGACGGCGCACAGAAAAAGTGCGGACGGACAGACACATAGCCATCTCAACAGTTTTCTTTTACAGAAAACTAACAAAAACCAAAGGTCTTTGTATGTAAGCGTGCACATGCTGACGCACGCACACAAACATTCACACACAGACAGACACAAACACCCACGCACCGACGAAGATTTAATTATCTGGGAAAACATCCACAAAACACGAGCTAGATCACAAATTGCGAGATCTTGGGAAGATGCGGGCCCTTGTATCTTAAGAGACCGAAATTCCGTTCCACAAGACACACAAAACTGGTTAAATTCAAGTTCAGTTTTACTGGAGAAAGTCTGACTGACTAAAAACAAGATGGGGGAGAGAGAGAACTCCGAGGATTACCGATTGTGGTCTACAGGGAGAAATCGGTTCGGGCTGACCGCACCGTTAAAAAGGACGGCAAGATGAGAAGGTTGAAACGGTACTTCCCTAGTCTAAGGACGTAACGTACCGTCCCGAGCTTCGTACCAAGGAACTTGCGTTCTACATGTTCATATAAAACAACTACCAATTTGACGGACTTTCCATACCAGAGAACCTGCATAATTGTTTAGGACCAGTGGCTCTATAGATACTGCAAAATTTCACAGAGGAAAAAGTAAACATGTAAACACTGTCGCCAGACCCACGCCTTCTTTTCCTCACCTTGACAAATGCTAATATCCATTTGCGGCTGGGTCGACTGGTGGACAGTAGGTCGGGATCATCCCACGGGTTTATCAAACTTGAGTCAAACCCTGCACCATTTTGGCTGATTACACGCACCAGGTGTGTGTGTGTGTGTGTGTGTGTGTGTGTGTGTGTGTGTGTGTGTGAGAGAGAGAGAGAGAGAGAGAGAGAGAGAGAGAGAGAGAGAGTGAGTCACCATAGTCGACTACCAACCAAGTGCTTAATACGCTGCTCAGGTCAACGGAGACTTGAAGATATTCCCTAAAGATGATTTACTAACTGATAAAAGAGAGAGAGAGAGAGAGAGAGAGAGAGAGAGAGAGAGAGAGAGAGAGAGAGAGAGAGAGACCAAACATAGTCGACTATCAAACTGGTACTAATTCACAGCTTAAGTCAACCGAGGCACAAATGCTTTTTCCGAAGGCAATCCCTAAAAATGACTTACTACCTAATGAGAGAGAGAGAGAGAGAGAGAGAGAGAGAGAGAGAGAGAGAGAGAGAGAGCAAATTTCCATTTCCCCGTCCTCTATCAAGTTGATTACGGGAGAAATTTGATCAATCAGGTCAACAGGAGACTTGAAAAAAAAGAAATTCAAGAACCACATCAAAAAGATGATTTTTGTAATTTCCATCAACAAAACAAAAAAGTCCAGTTTTCAGTTTAAGGAGGGAAAAAGTATACAAGACATTAAGTAAGTGTGAATGTAGAGCTGGACATCGTAGGTAAACGTTTAGGGAAGATGTAACAAATAAAAAAATAAAGGAATGAAGAAAGAAGCATGCTTATACTTAGAGCCAATCCTTATTAGGAAAAGGCAATTATTTATAAAATAACTTACATACCTATTATATATGTAAGATATAGAGAGAGAGAGATATAGAGATATATATATATATATATATATATATATATATCCATCCCATATAATATCAAGTTGATTATGTGTGAAATTTGATCAATCTCAAAATCAACAGGAGACGACAGAAAAAAAGATGAAAAATTGTGCCTACCGGACACAATGTTTAACTAGACCATCATAGAAAGAGCCCCCTAATAAAGTTTTTGTCAATTTCATCAACAAAACAAAACTCTTTGCAGTTTTCAGTTTAAGGAGGTAAAAAAAAATGACAGATCATATGAAATAAACTGTGCATGTGATTGGACATAACGTAGGTAGAGTTTAAACAGATTGTAACAAATAAATAAATAAAAAAGAATGAAGAAAATGTTTGCACCGTTTCTACTTGGTAGAAAATCCTTGAATAGGAAAAAAATGTTAATTATTTATAAAATAATATACATATATAATATATTATATATATAATATATATATATATATATATATATATATATATATATATATATATATATATATATATATATATATATATATATATATATACATATATATATAATATATATATATATATACATATATATACATACATATATACATACATATACATACACACACACACACACACAAAATCACACCCACATGACATTATAAAAATTTATAGATGAAAAATTGTATATATATACACAATGTCTACTTACTAGGAAGGTCCATACTATAGTTTTTACTAAGAGCCCCCTTCTCACTGGATAGTATCTAATGCTCTAACTCTTTGAATAAAAACTCCATTAGATACCATCCAGTTCTCTCTTCTCTCTCTTCACTTTTTTTTCCCAGAACAAGCCTGTATCTAAAAATGACAGATCATATATATAAATATAATATATATATATCATATAATATAACCTAAGTATAGTTCAAACACTTTGTACCACAACCAATCACACACACAAAATATATATATATATGGTATTCACAAAATGTTTGCACCCCGTTTCTGATAGGTAGAAATATCACTTTTAATGACGGAAAGAAAATGTTTACAAACGTTTTTAAATAATATTACATATTACCTATAAATAATATATAATATATATATATATATATAATATATATTGATAATATATTCGTGTATACATACAGCATACAAGAATTCATACTGTGGATATTTAACCATCCGCTGTAGTCCATACATACACGCTATATATATGCATACACACATCAACAAAATTCACATATATATATATTATTTCGAGGTATATATATATATATATTTATATATATATATATATATATATATATATATATATATATATATATATATATATATATATATATATATATATATATATATATATATATCTTCAAAAATACTCTTCAAAACTGATTTAAAATAACTTAAAACATCTGGAAATTAAATTCAAACAAAAGTTAAAAAAGCATTAGGTAATACGAAATAAAAGTCATAATTTACAGAAGACGATCGAATATAACGAAAATCTCGAAGTGGACATAAAAAGAAAATCGCAACAGAAAACGTTCCAGAGAACTTTCTAAATGCTGTTAAAAAGGCATTTGGAGGATTTCCCGTTGGACGCATCATGCACAGAAATTAAAACACGCTAATTGCTCTTGGTTAAAACATTTAGCTACCGAGTAATTTTTATGATAATGACACGCTTCATGTCCCAGCTCCAAAGATAAACGCTTAAACGACTCTCAACTTTCAGCGTCTTAGTAATTTCTTCCTTCCCGCCCAGTGCCCAGAAGGGGTTTTCGCCTATCCTGAGATTGAAAAGGAAATGTTTCATCACGACTAACATTTACATTAGTGCCTGTGGCAGTGGAAATTAGGTGTTTATCACTCTGCCATCCAAGCACATTATATATATACGTGATCAGAGTACTGAATTTAATAGAAGAGACATTCAGAATTGGATATTAAAGTTAAAAACTCTTACAGAAAAACTATAAATTTCGCTGACATAAACATTTCACTTTTTCGGTTAGGGGAAAGGAAAAGGAGAAAAAAAGACTTGACGACTGAAAGTAAATAATACGCAAAGAACGATCGTGGAAAGAACAAAAGGGTAAGGCAAATAAAAGCCGAGTAACAAATTCGCCATTATGCAGTTTTCCCCATGGATGGGGCGGCTTCGGAGAAAAAAAAACGATGCAAAGTATAATGCCACATTTATACTAACAGCTGAATCGTGGGTGAATCGCTACTGTCGAAAATACACATACACACACACACACACACACACACACACACACAGTACATATACGCAAAGCATAAAAATATTTAACGTGCCAAAGTAATGAACAAATCACAAAGAAAGTTTTTATGGGCTGGAATAAATTAATTTGTTCCTAAGAACTAATTCACTGTAGATAAAACGACGGTGAGAATTATTATCATTATTATCAAAAGGGGTTTACTAGAACAACAGATCAGTAAAATAATAATGGAGAAAAATAAAGAAATAACAAAAAAACTAAAATTTATGAAAAGAGAAAAACAAAAGACAACAAAGTACCCAGTCAGATATAACATGCAGTAAAAATCTAGAAAAAAAAGTCGTAGTAAAATTCGACAAAGAAAAAAAGAAAGGAAAAAAAAATAAAAGGGCAACTCGGAAGGACAAAGGATTTTTCCCTCCTTTTCCCAGTTCTAATATATTTTGCATTGCACGAGGAACGGGAGACATAAAAGGGAGCACTAACCCCGATTACTCCACTCCATGCTCTCTCTCTCTCTCTCTCTCTCTCTCTCTCTCTCTCTCTCTCTCTCTCTCTCTCTCTCTCTCTCATGCACACAATACCTGCTAGTCTAAATCGCCCCATAAGTCTTTCCCTCTCAGTGCACAAAACACCTGCCACACTCTCTCTCTCTCTCTCTCTCTCTCTCTCTCTCTCTCTCTCTCTCTCTCTCTCTCTCTCTCTCTTGCACACACAGATATATATATGCACATTATATTCTGACTAGCATACCTATACACACACTTCATAATCAAATTCTCTCTTCTCTCTCTCTCTCTCTCTCTCTCTCTCTCTCTCTCTCTCTCTCTCTCTCTAACACACACCCACACACACTTCATAATCAAATTCTCCCTCTCTCTCTCTCTCTCACACACACACACACACACACCCACACACATTTCATAATCAAATTTTCTCTCTCTCTCTCTCTCTCTCTCTCTCTCTCTCTCTCTCTCTCTCTCTCTCTCTCTCTCTCTCTCTCTCTCTCTCTCTCTACTGAAGCTGTCAAGCAAGCTTCAGCTGACCTCACCGCTGAAAACAGCTGGGGAACGAATATCCAATAAATCTAGATGGCTCCCTTTCAAGTAAAGACTGACGCTCTCTCTCTCTCTCTCTCTCTCTCTCTCTCTCTCTCTCTCTCTCTCTCTCTCTCTCTCTCTCTCTCTCTCTCAGGAACAGCTAAATCCTAAAACGGAAAAGGGTGCAAAAAGATGGGTGCCAGAGGAAGGTACAGAACAGAATAAAACGTTTAAGGAATTGATACACAGACTGAGGAAGCTGGAAAACAACATCAAGATAAACCAGAAGCAACAACAAATTGAAACTGAGAAACAAAGAAAAATCGATTCAATGATATGGAATAAAAATAAGAGAATAATCATAATCAAAAGTTGAAGATGAAAGGAAATATGGTAAAATGAAATTAAAATTCACAGGAAAACTTTGTTAGTTTCAAGGAAGAAGGGAGAGGAAGAACGAGAATTTAAGAAGTGAGAAGTGAAGAGAAAACGGGTGAGAAAGAGGGTTCACAACTGGACTAAAGAATTTCGACAGAAATAAAACCAGATAACATTAAATCAAAATGACTCACGGGAAGTATTAAACAAACGAATGAATGATACCAAAAAAATTAATCATAAAGAGTAAAAATTATAAAAATACTCAAATAACAAAAAAGGAAAAGGACATATAAAAATATAGTGAAATATGAAAAATGTCGGTCAAAAAAAATATTAATAAAGCGAATATAACAAATAACACTGGAGAAACACACAAACAGAGAGAGAGAGAGAGAGAGAGAGAGAGAGAGAGAGAGAGAGAGAGAGGGGGGGGGGATAAGTACAAGACAGACGTTATAAATGATACAAGCGTCAATAAACCCCACATGAAGAGTAAAGGCAAACTTTCTTTTTTTCTTTTTGGTTCGTAGAAACTTCCCCCCCCCCCCTTAAAAAAAGAAGAAAAAATAAGGACGAGTACGTCCACACAAACGAGCTATTTTTATAAGCGACGGGTCACCAGAGGCTATAATGCTGGAAAAATGAGGCCTGAATGTATTTATGGACCAAGGAAACATAAAAATCAAGCTTGCGAGCGGACCCTTCTATTCAAGGATCCTTTCCATCCTGAAAGGAAACTTGCAATATATGAGATCTCTGCTTACGGGGAGAGAGAGAGAGAGAGAGAGAGAGAGAGAGAGAGAGAGAGAGAGAGGGCATTACAGGAGTGGGTGAAGATTACAATTATCAGGCAACGTGCATTCGTAATATGAGAGAGAGAGAGAGAGAGAGAGAGAGAGAGAGAGAGAGAGAGAGAGAGAGAGAGAGAGAGAGAGAGAGAGAGAGAGGGTATTACAGGAGGAGTAGATGAAGATTACAATCATCAGACAACGTGAATTCGTAATATATGAGAGAGAGAGAGAGAGAGAGAGAGAGAGAGAGAGAGAGAGAGAGAGAGAGAGAGAGAGAGAGTACATAGGAGTGGGTGAAGGCTACAATTATCAGACAACGGAATTTATCAATATATGAGAGAGAGAGAGAGAGAGAGAGAGAGAGAGAGAGAGAGAGAGCCACAATTATCAGGCAACGGAATTTAGTAATATGAGGAGAGAGAGAGAGAGAGAGAGAGAGAGAGAGAGAGAGAGAGAGAGAGAGAGAGAGAGAGAGAGAGAGAGAAGGCTACAATTATCAGGCAACGGAATTTAGTAATGAGAGAGAGAGAGAGAGAGAGAGAGAGAGAGAGAGAGAGAGAGAGAGAGAGAGAGAGAGAGGTGGGTCCAAAAGGCTGAAAATATCAAGCAAGTGTTCCGCGGTTTCCTGGACTTCATTTGAAATTTAAATCGCCGAATCCAACACATAACCTAAAGAGGAAATAAATATCTAAGTCAAGATGCTGGATCTTTTGCCCTTCGAATAACAATAATATTCATATCTTTCTATGTTTACGTCTTTATTTAAGAAGGAGTATTCTACTTAGTGGAAGCCTTTACATATCTTTCTATGCTTATATCTTTATTTTCAGCAGGGGTATTCTACTTTGTGGAAGCCTCTTTCACAAGCTAATGACATTTATGTTATGTTCTTAATGAAAGTATGCAAAGCGTGATTTCTAAAAACAGTAAAAAATAATCAAAATAATCACTCTAGGAGTATAGCTGAAGTAATGTCCTTACCAAGAACAATCCAATTCATGACATCAAAATACACAAACGGACAATATATCTTCATTTCTATGTAGAAGTTAGTGTGAACATCTATGATACCTTTGTACGAAGATTTGTTAAGACAAGATATAGTGTGGGAGGTGCTTTTTAGTATGAAGGTGAACGTGACAGTAACCAACTTTGGTATAATGTGAAAGGGCTTCATTGTATAAGTACGCATGACAAATATGATGTCACTATCTTTTACATTGCAAACTTATTGCCAAGATTAAAGTTGTGTACACATAACCAAGCAGACAGAAAAATCCCCTTTGTACCAACTACACATGACGGTCTACGTTTGCACTGAGATTGACTAATATCCATTAAATCATGCAGGATGACATGGCAAGTGTGACACTCACTGACGGACAGTATAGAAATGTGACAGAAGACAGATACACAGTTAGAAATCCAGATGGACAATCTCCTTTCGTGGACATCATTACATTACAGTCCACCTTTGTACTAGAATTTAACCTTGTAGGAGGGGTTGCGATGACACGGTAAGTGTGACAGGCACACTGGTGGATCGACAGATCACCCTTCACACTCAGCCATGTACCCATATGATGTTCTACCTTTGTACCAAAACTGACCGAAATCCCTTCAACTCAATAGGAGTGGTTGCCGAACAGACAAAGAGAAAAACAGACGGGGATTGATAATAACAGATGCAGCAAAAATACAGTAAAAAATTTGCAAAGCGTTTCGACATTACACTTTTTACATCCTAAACAAAATGCCCCTTGAGGGCCATCAACAGACACAGATAAGTATACCTTAGTTTACCCAGACCACTGAGCTGATTAACAGCTCTCCTAGGGCTGGCCCGAAGGATTAGACTTATTTTACGTGGCTAAGAACCAACTGGTTAACTAGCAACGGGACCTACAGCTTATTTTGGAATCCGAACCACATTATAGCGAGAAATGAATTTCTATCACCAGAAATAAATTCCTCTCATTCTTCATTGGCCGGTCGGAGAATCGAACGCGGGGCCAGCAGAGTGCTAGCTGAGAACGGTACTCACCCGTCCAATGAGGACCAGACACAGAAAGTTAACTATGATCTTTCACAATATCGGAAAAAAGATGCTTGATAATTTAAGCAGCAAGACCGATACAAAGACATACAAATTAACAGGAATATATTCAGCAATTAGCTTCCTATCAAACTATTCGCAAGATATACCAGAATAATGTACCTCATAACCAAGAATATGTAATAAAACATTCCATGTGTTTTGTAATATCTGACGCAACTAAAATTTTCAACGGACGGTGAACCCGAACATAAATGAAAGCTGAAGAAGGGAAAATGGATGATACATTCAGGCAATAAAATACAAGTGGAGCAAAATAATCAAAGGAAAATAGCGGAAAAGTGAAACACTGGTTCTTCTGCAAAATCAGTTTATTAAAACAGGTGTCACATGACAATTTACCTTCACATGATCAATTATACGATAGCATCGAACGGGCAAATTCACCGAAATATAAAACAAGAGCCTCGTGTTCATCCAGAATCTTCAAGAATAATGGAATTAATACAATAAAACACAACCGAAAATATAAGTATCAGTTTAAATGATAACGGCGCTAACTAAAACCAAACACAAAAAAATTACAATTACTGAGATTTAAAAAAAAAAGTAAAAAATGCGCAGAAGAAACGAGTTTTCTGTACATCGTATAATGAAGGGCACCGAAAATAGATCTATCTTCCGGTAGTCTCGGTATAGTGCTGTATGAGCGGCGGCCCATGAAACTTTAACCACGGCCCGGTGGTGGCCTGTCCTATTTCGTTGCCAGATGCACGATTGTAGCTCACTTTAACCTTAAATAAAATAAAACTACTGAGGCTAGAAGGCTGCAATCTGGCATGTTTGATGATTGGAGGGTGGATGATCAACATACCAATTTGCAGCCCTCGAGCCTCAGTAGTTTTCAAGATCTGAGGGCAGCCACAAAAAGTGCGGACGGACAGACATAGCCGGCATAACAGTTTTCTTTTCAGAAAACTAAAAGGCAATGAAAAATCAAATACAGCCAAAAATACCAAATAACAAAACAGTTACAAAAAAAAACATTCAAATACAATAAAAAAAATCAATTAACACATCAAATACAATAAAAAATTGTCGGTATTACCAAGGTTCTCAACGAATAAACCGAAAAACGATAGAAATGAACGCCTAATGCCCCTTCCACACGAGGGGATAAGACACGACGGACAATCGCGTTTGTCCGTAATTCTCTCACTTTTAAACAGTGTTACCAGATCAAACAGTCCAAGGCAGGCAGTAGGCACAGGCTGGCAAACCCAGGACATGGACCAAACGCCGGGCAGAGGGCAGTCAGAGCTGTGTCAGGCAACGTGGTCGCTGGTCAGACGCCCATCCAGTGCCTCAACAACGGGCACGGGCACTTCGATGGTTTGCCTGTGGTTTCCTTGTCTATGACGTCATCTACATTCGTGATCGCCATCCACCCAAAAAATTGGTAACAGTGGTCTGCCCGCCGTGCATTTGCCCCTCGTGTGGAAGGGGCATTACAGATAATCCAGTTGACTGGAGGACCAAGAACGTTTCAGTAATAAAAAAAAAAAAAACACGTAATTAGGAAATACAAGGAGGAGAGTTAATGAGAGAGAATCTGAAACTGGAGATGCCGAGTGAGGGAAAGGGACCGATAAAGCGGGTGTCCAAGAAATCTCTTCCATTCAATAAATTATCGTAATTTCGTTCGTTCATTTCGTTAATGGATGGGCTTGTGAATTTATGACTTTATATGGTACCACTGCATCAACTTAATCCTCTTGTTTCACTATCTACAATGATGTTTTGTTTTATTGTGTCTTTCCATTAATAGAAATTTGTTCACTGAAATGTCATATCAAGTTTATAAACATATACATATATATATTCATATAAAATAAAATTCATATAAATAAATATATATATATATATATATATATATATATATATATATATATATATACAGTATTTTTTATATAAATATATATTCATATCCATCAATATTCATATTAATCTATCTATACATTATATATATATATATATATATATATATATATATATATTTATATTATAGATAAATATATATATACATTTATATATAAATATTTATATTAAATTCATATCCATCTACCTAACTATCTATATATAATATATATATATATATATATATATATATATATATATATATATATATATATTTATATTTATATATATATATATATAAATATATATATACATAAATATTTATATTATATATAAATATATATATATATTATAAATAGACATATATTATGTCAAACTTCTATATATAAGATGATATAAAACCTACAATATATATATGTATTAAAAATATATATATATATATTTATATTATATATATAATAAATTTAATAATTATAAAGTAATTTTCTCAGAAAGATGTATTTCACAACTTACTGTGTATTTTTAAAATATATATATACAGTGTATATATATAATTTTAATACACAATAAATTTTACATATATATCATATGGATATATATATATATATATATATATATATATATATATATATATATATATATATATATATATATATATATTAAATTCTAAAATGTATATTCTTAATAAAAAATATCGTCACTAGAATCAATCAAAACGAAGAACAGCAGCGTAATATCTCTACATTCCTAGATACAAAACATCGGATTGATTACAACACCAAGTATGCCACATTTTTCCAAATCATTACCTAAAGACTTTATATTCAGCCTCACTCAGCGGACTTCCTTTTATATCTAAATGTCGTCTTTAAAGTCCAGGAGACATAAAAACAGAGCTGACTCCCAAGTCTAAATAAAGATTCAAAACATTCCCCTGCGCCAGACCGTTGCGTAGCAACATGAGAAGAGAAATACTATCCGATTCTTAATGAGACTCTGAGGGTTCCTCTTTCAGCCGGCAAGTGGCAACAAGGATTTTATATGTATATGTATATGTATGTATGTATATATATATATATATATATATATATATATATATATATATATATATATATATATATATATATATATATATATATATATATATATATATATATATATATATATCTATATTTATACACATATACATATGTATAAACATATATTTATATATATATGTGTGTATATATACACATTTAAACATATATACATGTATAAACATATATCTATATATAAATATACATATAAATAAATATATATGTATATACATATATATATATATATATATATATATATATATATATATATATATATATATATATTTATAAAGATAAATATAACTATATACATATAAAGTTACATTTATCTATATATATACATACGTACATCCATATACATGCCAGACTCTAAAGTCTGTACGCACAGCTTCAAAAAAACGACACTCAAGACTATTTAAGGTCAGTGCTCCCACGTACATCGACACCCAGAAGACAATTCAAGACCGACTCCTGCATATAATAGGCAAGCAAGCCCAGCAGCCAAATTGCACTTTACCTGCAAATTCGACAGACCCTTCCATAATCACGGGGACTGCAACAAGATTTTCTCTACCGTACCTGCAAAAGAGAGAGAGAGAGAAGAATATTATTCAGTTGTTCCAGACATTTTCTTGTGAAAAAAATTCTGTTAGTATAATAATTTAACAGAACTGGTAAGGAATTAATTATATTGTATTATGATGTTAGTTAATATTACCATGGCATTGGAGTAATTATTCGTACACGAAATATACACTGCCATGTAACGCTTTAATAAAAAAAAACTAGAAATATCTATATGTCCGTCTAAATAGACAGAAAGATATGGCTAGGTAGATCCATGGGAATGTTTATATATATATATATATATATATATATATATATATATATATATATATATATATATATATATATATATATATATATATATATATATATATACATATATATATATATATATATATATATATATATATATATATATATATAATAATATAAAATTACACAAAAATTACATAAATAATTACAAGATCCCACGAAAAGGTTTTATCGTTCGTCTCAATCCCCTGCCGTCCGGCAACTGAAGAAAGAATTATCAACATAAGCATGAGTACACATGGAAATACAGAACATCGTCATATGATTAAATAAAATCAAAACGAAATGTTACAGAATACACAACAAAAAAGGAAATGCCATTTTACGTATCTTTCTTTTAAACTCTAAACTCCTTATCACTTTTTTACCTACAGACTTACATTATACATTAATAAGAGGGAAAATAACACTGACAGCTGGTATTAAGATCATTAATGATTTTTGCGTTAAACACACACACACACACACACACACACACACACACACACACATATATATATATATATATATATATATATATATATATATATACATATATATATATATATTATATATTTATGTATATAATATACATATATATATATATATATATATATATATATATATATATATATATATATATATATGAAACCATTCTGTTCTATAAAATAAAATACGCATGTAGGATTGAAGGTAAACAACATCGGCAGCAAACAACAAGAAATGGAGATAATGAACTTTCTCCCTCCCTCCGCTGGCCTCTAAATGGAAAGGGAACTTCCAATTACGGTTAAGTAGTCAATTAATTACCGTGATGAGAGGGCTATTATGGTCCAAGGGACCTCCTCTTCTACTGGAAAGGGATGGAAAAGAATCTGTTACGCTAAGATAAACTTTCCCCACGTAATCATTTTTTGTTTTCATTCGAAATCGAATTTAGGCCCCAAGCCAAGCGCGGGGACCTATGAGGTCATTCAGCGCTGAACTGGGAAACCGAAAGGTTTGAAAGGTGTAACAGGAGGAAAGCCTCGCAGCTGCTCTATGAATCAATTGTTCGGACAAGGTGGGAAGTAAGATGGAAGGAAGAGAAAATGGAAGGAGGTACAGTAAAAGAAATGAAAGGGGTTGCAGCTAGGGTGTCGATGGGACGCTGTAAAGAACATTAAGTAATGCCAACAGTGCACCGCATGAGTTGCACTGGCATCACTAACCCCCTACGGGGATTTTCATTCAGTTTCTTGCTTAACAAAACACTGACCTTCCGCCTTTTACTTAAAAAGGTTTTAGGTTTCTATCGTGTTCTGCACTTTCCTCTTCACTAACAATCTTTTTTTTTTTTATCCTTCAGTCCTGGGCTAGAAACGGGTATTGCGTTACCGTTCTATGAATTGAACTGAATATAGAATTTAAGCCAAAGCCCAAACACTGGGACCTATCAGGTCATTCAGCGCTGAAACGGAAATTAACAGTGAAAGGTTTGAAAGGCGTAACAGGAGGAAAACCTCAAAGCAGTTGCATTACGAATCAATTGTTAGGAGAGGGTGGAAAGTAAGATGGAAGAAAGAATGTGGAAGGAGATACAGTGAAAGGAGGTACAGTAAAAGGAACGAAAGGCGATGCAGCTAGGGGGCCGAAGGCACGGTGCAAAGAACCTCAAGTAATGCCTACAGCGGACCGCATGAGGTGCACTGACGGCACTAACCCCTATACGGGATTACCGTTCTATGGCAACAAAACGTGTCATGAATGTAGGTTCACAGCTATATAAATGATAGAAAAGAAATTTGAAATTCAAAAATGACGCAAGAAATACTCACTTACAAAGAGTCCCCTACATGAAGGCTTCTGGCTATATAAATGATATAAAATAAACTTTTAAATTCAAAAGTGACACATTTAATACCAGTAACAAAGATTCCCCTCCAT
>NC_089753.1:43983912-43998912 GCF_040412425.1 Macrobrachium rosenbergii | reverse complement strand
CCGATGTCCCGCTAACGTAAAATATTATCTATATAAATAAATATATATATATATATATATATATATATATATATATATATATATATATATATATATATATATATATATATATATATATATATATATATATATATATATATATATATATATATATATACTCGAAATATGACTTAACACAATGAAACCATAATGCAAGTTGAATCACAAAACACAGATATTATAAAATATTACCACTCTTGCTAATTAACAAAAAAATATACATTAAATTTCAAGGGAGGAAACCAATAACCGACCAAGAACGAAAATGAAAGACAAATCGACTTTGGAAAAATTGCATCAATTTTTGCGAGAAGTTAATCGAACCACACAAAATCCATAAAAATTTTTTGGATCTTTAACAAATTTTCAAAATATTCAGATACTACAAAATCCTTCAAATCTCTGGTTCTTTATCAAATTTAGAAAATATTCAGATATAAATTCTTTACGCGGACTCTAATTATACTAATTACTTTTATAATGGCGAACCTAATTGACTTCTCTCATTCCGAGTAAAAAGAGAACGCAGAACCAACAGATTTCATGACCTGAACTGCAAGAGAGAGAGAGAGAGCGCAAAAAATTACGAAAAGCCATTATCAACAGTGTCTTTCCCCTAGCTTTAATGGCCCCCGAACAACGGGTGTCGGCACCATAATAAAAGCTTTCGCAACATTAGCGCTGTTGAGGTTGGAAAAAACTTCCTTTCCCCCTTCCCCACCTTCACTTCGCCCCTACCACCAAGTACCCCCTCCTTGCTCCTAACCCTACCTTAAAAAAATAAAAAACCCGCCCCATTATCAAAATCCATATCTCCTTTCCATCGACCCGATATCCTCATTAAGGCACGCTGAGAGGGGCAAGCGAGAAGGAGAGTAAAGGTGATTAAAAGTATATTCAAGTAATTATTTGCGCCACTCTTTGACCTTACCATCTCCAAATAAATTGAATTGAATTGAATATAGAATTTAAGCCAAAGGCCAAGCACTGGGACCTATGAGGTCATTCAGCGCTGAAACGGAAACCGACAGTAAAAGGCTTGAAAGTTGTAACAGGAGGAAAACCTCGCAGCCAGCTGCTCTATGAATCAATTGTAAGGAGAGGCTGGAAAATAAAATGGAAGAAAAAGAGTATGAAAGGAGTTACAGTACAAGGAACGAAAGGGGTTGCAGCTAGGGGCCGAAGTCACGCTGGAACGAACCTCAAGCAATGCCTACAGTGCAACCCATGAGGTGCACTGACGGCACTAGCCCCCCTACGGGGACCTCTACATAAAGGACTTCATGAAAATTATAATGAAGTCACTTTGCTGTTAATGACGGGTTTATGAAGGCTAAGCCGAGGATATTTGGAGAAGGAAGCGACAATAAAATGAGAGACATCTAGCGTCTAAAATTAGAGGCTCCGTCTCTTGGGATGACATTCGTATCAACGTATTGTCAAAAATTTCCACAGATGTATTTTTATTAATGTTTTGAAGAACTTTAAGAGAAATAACGGTTTAAAAATCTGGGAAAATAAAAGCCAGGCGTTTATTTTTCATAAATTTCTAATGAATTTTCACTAATGTTGCGGAAATCCTTAAAAGAAATAACCCTTTACAACCCTTCCAGAGGCCAATTTTCACTTCGTTGACCCTTCCAAGTAGAACCCATCCCTTTAATAAGTCCACATCATATAACCCAAGTCCCATATTCCCATCCCATTAAACCCCAATCCCATATTCCCGTCCAATTAAAATAGAATCCCATATTCCCATCCCATTAAACAAGAATTCCATATTCCCGTACCATTAAACCCGAAATCCTATATTCCCATACCAATAAACCCGAAATCCTATATTCCCATCCCATTAAACCCAATCGCATATTCCTGTCCCATGAAACCCCAATCCCATATTCCCATCCCATTAAACCCCAATCCCATATTCCCATACCATTAAACCCGAAATCCTATATTCCCATCCCATTAAACCCAATCGTATATTCCCGTCCCATTAAACTTCAATCCCATATTCCCATCCCATTGAACCCCAATCCCATATTCCCATCCCATTAAACAAGAATCCATATTCCCATACCATTAAACCCGGAATCATATATTCCCATCCCAATAAACCCAATCCCATATTCCCATCCCATTAAACCCAATCCCATATTCCCATCCCATTAAACCCCAATCCCATTAAACCCGAAATCCTATATTCCCATCCCATTAAACCCAATCCCATATTCCCATCCCATTAAACCCAATCCCATATTCCCATCCCATTAAACCCCAATCCCATTAAACCCGAAATCCTATATTCCCATCCCATTAATCCCAATCCCATATTCCCATCCTATTAAACCCCTATTCCAAATTCGCCGTCGCATCCCATCAAA
Source organism: Macrobrachium rosenbergii (assembly GCF_040412425.1). Classification (NCBI taxonomy): domain Eukaryota; kingdom Metazoa; phylum Arthropoda; class Malacostraca; order Decapoda; family Palaemonidae; genus Macrobrachium; species Macrobrachium rosenbergii. The sequence continues at coordinate 43,996,489 of NC_089753.1, read as the reverse complement.
GACTCAGCTCCTCTCTCCCCTTTACACCTTCCGATGGAGACAGGATGCGACAAAGGGGTCATTCGCTCCGATGTAAAAAAGGGGACGTCAAAATGGATGCTGCTGCATCTCTTCGAATCGATGAGATCGATGAGATGAGACGGGCGGAAGGAGATCGATGAGATGGGGGGGGGATATTCAAAGTCTGGATATTTCAGATTAACAAGATTTATCGGAGACAAAATATGATTACAGATCACTGGACAAGATCTGGATGATGAGATCGGTAACATATTGAATGCAGAGCATCTGGTATTAATTATTGAAAATCCGTGAGATTTATGGGAAGCAATAACACGAGGGCGTCTCATTCACAGTTATTCCGGCGACATGACCCTGAGAGAGAGAGAGAGAGAGAGAGAGAGATTGCTAATGACGGACGAGACAGACTAGAATCACTGGGATTCTTTACAAGGCACTAGGAAGGCGCCTCGCCACTTTTGGTGATTGGAATCAAAATAATACTCTCTATCTTCAAATGAGAGAGAGAGAGAGAGAGAGAGAGAGAGAGAGAGAGAGAGAGAGAGAGAGAGAGAGAAACGAAATTCGAGCGGGACCAAAAATATTTATTTATCCCCAGAGAAAGGGAGAGATTAGCGAGGCGAGGACAATGAGAACTTTTACGATAAAGAAGCCAGCCAAAGTGACTCGAGGGATGAGGCAGTTCAAGCACAAAAGCACACACGCACGCGCACGTGCATACCCACGCACACAAAGAAACCAACACCACATGCACACCCACAAAAGCACAAGCAAACAGTCTTAGGCAATCGCAAGCACACCCGTGCCCAATCTCACAGAGAGAACCAAAATGAGACCTTTATGGTCCAAGATATGTTAGCTGTCTCCAGAAATGCCTTTAGGGAACAGGTAAAAGTGGTCACACTTCATGCTTCACCAGTTCAAAATAAATAAATAAATAAATAAATAATAATAATAATAATAATAACAATAATAATAAAAATAATAATAATAAAATAATAATAATAATAATAATAATAATAATAATAATAATAATAATAATAATAATAATATGAGGACTGATAAATCAACTAGGTAAAGTTGAAGAAGGTGGACAGCTAAGGGGGAAGAGACCAAAGGAAAAGGACGTAAAGTAAAATGCAGAAATCAATGCAGCTGGAGCCGTATGGACGATGCAATGAGCCTTTAATACCCTCTCCTCAGTGCTCCATGTATAGACACTGTATGATGTGACCTCTCACTGAGTACAATCCAGGATAATCTATCTGCACTGATAAATAGAGTTATAAAGTTAGGGCCAAAGGCAAAGCACTGGGACCTATGAGGTCATTCAGCGCAGGAAAGGAAATTAAGAGCAGGCAGTTTGAAAGGTGTAATAGGAGGAGAACCTCGCAGTTGCACTATGAAATAATTGTTAGGAGAGGGTGGATAGCAAGATGGAAGAAAGATAAAATGAATGGAGGTACAATAAAAGGAATGAAAGAGGTTGCAGGTAGGGGCCGAAGGGATGCTGCAAAGAACCCTAAGTAATGCCTACAGCGCACCCCGTGAGGTGCACTGACGGCACTACACCCTTACGGGGGCACTGATAAATAACCAATGCATAATTATAATTTATCATAATAATAAAGAAAAGACATATCTTCCGGAAAGAAAAGAAAAAATGACAATAAAATAGAAATTTCCATTTTGGTTATTCTAAGGAAAACTGAAGGCTATTAATTCTTACATTGAGGAATATAAAAAATGGAAAGGTAGTAATCGAAATTGATCACATTTACTACAAAAATGTTGCATTTTCAAGTATGAATTAATTTCCATCTCTTTAACAAATTACAGCATCACTCACAACTAATCTATTTCCCTACACTGCATCACTTGAGCATTAATAAATTGTATTTCATAGCATCACTCAATACATCAGTATACTTCCATTCATAAAACACGGCAATAACATAACGAAATAACCAATTAAGTTGTTTTTCTCGCGCAAGCAATCAAGCAACGTCCCTTTAAACAATCTTCGCTCATGGAGAACTCGCACCCGACTCATTTCAAAACAGGGAGAAGATCGAACGAATCGCGCATGCGTCCGCTTGATAACGCTCAAGAGTGCAAAACTCATCAGCCGATAAGAGGCCACTGGAAGTCTCTCACGGCGAGAGAGAGAGAGAGAGAGAGAGAGAGAGAGAGAGAGAGAGAGAGAGAGAGAGAGAGAGAGAGAGAATTAGTGCAGGAGGAAAACTTCAAATACGTAGCGAGAATGTTTTTAAAGAATGACGGGAAAATGAAACTGAAAATTACACACACTCACATACACAATTTTCTAAAACTGACGAAGACTAACAGATATATAAACAAGCACAAAATGCGCCAAAGTTTCTTCGGCGCAATCGAGTTTTCTGTACAGCCGCTACAGCGTATAATGAAGGCCAACGAAATTAGATCAATCTTTCGGTGGTCTCGGTATAATGATGTATGAGCCGTGGCCCATGAAACTTTAACCGTCCTGGTGGTGGCCTGGCCTATGTCGTTGCCAGAAGGACGATTATGGTTAACTATAACCTTAAATCAAATAAAAAAAACTACTGAGGCTAGAGGGTTGCAATTTGCTAGGTTTGATGATTGGAGGGTGGATGATCAAAATACCAGTTTGCAGCCCTCTAGCCTCAGGATTTTTAAGATCTGCGGGCGGACAGAAAAAGTGCAGGCAGAATAAAGTGCGGACGGACATACAAAGCCGGCACAATAGCTTTCTTTTACAGAAAACTAAAGCACCGAGGCATGAAGAAACGCGCATTAATTTCAAGTCATGTTCATACTTTCCTATTCCAGCAGTAAATAGTCCAATCCTATCCGGCAGTAAATAGTCCAATCCTATTCCAGCAGTAAACAGTCTAATCCTATTCCGGCAGTAAACAGTCCAATCCTATTCCGGCAGTAAACAGTCCAATTCTATTCCAGCAGTAAACAGTCCAATCCTATTCCAGCAGTAAACAGCCCAATCCTATTCCAGCAGTAAACAGTCCAATCCTATTCCAGCAGTAAACAGTCCAATCCTATTCCAGCAGTAAACAGTCCAACCCTACTCCAGCAGTAAACAGTCCAATCCTATTCCGGCAGTAAATAGTCCAATCCTATTCCAGCAGTAAACAGTCCAATCCTATTCCAGCAGTAAACAGTCCAATCCTATTCCGGCAGTAAATAGTCCAATCCTATTCCAGCAGTAAACAGTCCAATCCTATTCCAGCAGTAAACAGTCCAATCCTATTCCAGCAGTAAACAGTCCAATCCTATTCCAGCAGTAAACAGCCCAATCCTATTCCAGCAGTAAATAGTCCAAACTCCTTTGGAAAAAAAAAAAAAAAAAAACGCGGAGCATATCCTTGGAGGAAAGGACAGGACTGAAGGCACAGTCCAAGGGAGATGCCCCTCTTATGTAAAGGGGTAGTGCTATGGAAGGCATCTTAGAAGCCTCATGTGCAATTTTCGTCAAAATCTCAAAGGGGCATAACTTTCTTTAGGCTAAGCTCCAATATTTTTACTTGTTCACATTTTTTTTTATTTTAATTTCCGGGATACTCTTCTCATTAGCTTCTTCATCTATAATTTTTTCTATTATTCAACATGCAGTTAAATATGAATTCCCTGAAAAGGCAAAGATGATAAATATTGCCAGTGAAAATCAGCCATGTAACATTGCCTCTGACAAAGTTCATTAATAATGTCTATGGCAGAACTGCTGGCTGAAAAGCCAGCAACGATAAATTATCGTTGCTTGTGAAAAACCACTAATTAACATTTCTTGTTGGCAAACAACTAATCAAAGTCTCCTATGACATAGTCTGGATAATTAATAACAGTCATAAAAATAACTAATTAACACTGACTGTGACAAATAGCAATTTAACAATGCCTGTGACAGGCGGCTAATCAATAACGCGACTGGAAAAGCAGCTAATTAACAATGCTAACCAACAATGCCAGTGTAAAAGCAGCTTATTAACAATTAAATGTACTATTCGATCTAACTTTGAGTGACAGGCAGGTAATTAATTAGCTTTACCTGACGAAAAACATCTGCTGATAATAATTCCTCGGCGAAATTTAGCTATAGTTTCACGAGTTGCATTTCATAATAATCAATAATTAAATACAAGTAATAAATGCGCCAAGGTTTCTTCGGCGCAATCGAGTTTTCTGTACGGCGTATAATGCTGTATGAAACACTCGATGTGCTGCAGTATGAAACTCTCAGCCACGACCGGGTAGCGCTCAGTTGCTCCCCAGATGCTGTCAAGTGAAACTGCGTCGGCGGCTGGCACCGCAGACGCACGATCATGGCTAACTTTAACCTTAAATAAAATAAAAACTACTGAGGTTAGATGGCTACAATTTGATGTTTGATGATTGGAGGGTGGATGATCAACATACCAATTTGCAGCCCTCTAGCCTCAGTAGTTTTTAAGGTCTGAGGGTGGATTGAAAAAGTGCGGACAGATAGACAAATAGCCTTCTCAATAGTTTTCCTTTACAGAAACCTAAAAACAACGACAATTATTAGTAGCTTCTATATCAGCAGAAAGTCCATATGTTACAAAAGAGTTTTGTATAGAAATATCAATTCCCTTGAATTTACTAACTATATATATCAACGTCTCCTGTCTTGCACCATACAGCACAAGTAACAAAAAACTCTTAATACTCATTAAATGTAATTTTTGCAGTGTTTGCACTTTTTCATGCACGTATAAACCTGACGTTAAGTAGAGTTCTTAAAAACTTAGATCTTCTTGTCAAGTTTCCAAGATCTAGATTTGGATTCTGTACATAATTTGAAGTAAATCGTTTTCCCTTCAATTTTCAAAGGACAAGTTTCTAACTCTCAATTCTTTACATCAAACTTTCATCTCATTTACCACATACCAAACTCTCTCTCTCTCTCTCTCTCTCTCTCTCTCTCTCTCTCTCTCTCTCTCTCTCTCTCTCAAAGAACGCTTCTTCTTTTATTTTTCTATATTTCGATTCTATATTACTTTGAAATAAACTTATCCCTTCAATTCTCAGAGGGTAAGTTTCAATGTCTAATTCTTCAAAGCAAACTTTCACCTCAATATTCGACGACCAAACACATGCGCTCTCTCTCTCTCTCTCTCTCTCTCTCTCTCTCTCTCTCTCTCTCTCTCTTCCCTTCCCTTTTTAACACCATTCCCCTCCTAGCGCCTATCAATCTCAATCCTTCTTCCCTTCCGCTTGCATTCTCCTTTTCTATCTACCGTGAATACTTTTCCTGCAATGATTTTCCTTCTGCAAAGAAAGGAACTTATGTTCGAAAGGAACCCATATCCGAAAAGAACCCATATCCGAAAGGAACTCATATCCAAAAAGAACCCATATTCGAAAGGAAACCATATTCGAAAGAAACCTATATCGGAAAGGAACCCATATCCAAAAGGAAACCATATTCGAAAGGAACCCATATCCGAAAGGAACCCATATTCGAAAGGAACCTATATCGGAAAGGAACCCATATCCAAAAGGAACCCATATTCGAAAGGAACTCATATCCGAAAGGAATCCATATTCGAAAGGAAACCATATCCGAAAGGAACCCATACCCAAAAGGAACCCGTATCCAAAAGGAACTCATATTCGAAAGGAACCCATATCCGAAAGGAACCTACATCCGAAAGGAACCCACATCCAAAAGGAACCCACATTCGAAAGGAACCTACATCCGAAAGGAACCCATATCCAAAAGGAACCCATATTCGAAAGGAACCTACATCCGAAAGGAACCCGTATCCAAAAAAAACCATATCCGAAAGGAACCTACATCCAAAAGGAACCCATATCCAAAAGGAACCCATATTCGAAAGGAACCTACATCCGAAAGGAACCCGTATCCAAAAAAACCATATCCGAAAGGAACCTACATCCAAAAGGAACCCATATCCAAAAGGAACCCATATCCAAAAGGAACCCATATTCGAAAGGAACCCATATTTCTTTCGCATAAAGTAAGCCGTATTTGGTGAATAGATCATGCCCATTCATATCGTCCGGCCAGAGGATTTAGCGGCAAAGATCTGAAGGGTTTTGTTGGGCGAGGTATTGAATGGACGGTATGTTACGCATACCTGGGGTGTCGTCATGCGCAGGTGGATTTAACATTATAAAACAGACTTGATAAAACAGTGAGGAATGGAACGCTACCAAATAGAAACGGCCTATGAGGTCATTCAGCGTTGTAAGGGATAGCGAAAGTAAAAAGGCTTTAAATGTGTAACAGCAGGAAAACCTCGCAACTGCACTCTGAAACAATATTGTTAGGAGAGGGCAGAAAGTGAGATGGAAGAAAGAGAATATGAACGGAAGAATGAAAGGGGTTACAGCTAGAGCCCGAATGGGAGCTGCAAAGAACCTTAAGTAATGCCTACACTGCACCGCATGAGGTGCACTGACGACACTAACCCCTAGGGGTTTGCCTAAGGAACTGAACAGATAGGAAATCAAAATTATTAAACTCTTGCATCCATAATAATAAAAAAATAACATTTTTCACAATTTCATTAGAACAACAGTACTACAAAAAATCTCAAATTTGCTTAAAAACGTTTCCAGGTGTCTTCGAAAAAAAAACATGAAACAACAGTCAGCAATAAGAAGGGACGTTTTCGCGTTGTTTTCAAATAAAACTCCAAGATTTGACTTGAAAAAAGCAAAAAGTATATCTTAGTTTAACCAGACCACTGAGCTGATTAACAGCTCTCCTAGGGCTGGCCCGAAGGATTAGACTTATTTTACGTGGCTAAGAACCAATTGGTTACCTAGCAACGGGACCTACAGCTTACTGTGGAATCCGAACCACATTATACCGAGAAATGAATTTCTATCACCAGAAATAAATTCCTCTAATTCTTCATTGGCCGATCGGAGAATCGAACGCAGGCCCAGCAAAGTGCTAGCCGAGAATGATATCGACCCGTCCAACGAGGAACTAATTTGACTTGAAACACACGATTTGACTTGAAACACATACACACACAAACATATACGTGTGTGTATTATATATATATATATATATATATATATATATATATATATATATATATATATATATATATATATATATATATATATATATATATATAATCACATCAAATCCCCTTCCTTTTGAAGGACCAAACCCGACAGGCCAAACATATAAAATAAAAACCAGTCAGAGGGGAAGCCGCTTTCCAACGGGAAGTAAATTGCAAGTAAATACCACGTAATTGCCGACACAAAATTTACCCGACGCTTCAGGGCAATTACCAGTGCTTGCACAAACTGAGAGAAGCAGAGAAGCAGGAGGGGGAGGAGGGGAGGGGGGAAGAAATCGGTATAATTAAAACTGATTTAAACTGAGTCTTCGATGAAGTAGCTGAGTCTGAATGTGTGAAGGAGGAGGAGGAGGAGGAGGAGGAGGAGGAGGAAGTCTTGCAACAAGATGAAGAAGAGGCGACGGGGAACTGCCGGAAGTATTTTATGAGGAATTATAAAAGCTGAATAGAGGTTTCAATCCACGAGACTGGAAAATGAAAGTCTGAATTCAGGAACGTAGGAAAATGAAGGTTATTGTATCAAACAAAATGAAAATGAGTTTTCAAAAGGAGACAAATCAACTAATTAAAAAATCATGACTGGATAACATTAAGAACAATTGTACCTATTGGTAAAATAAACAAAAATGATAATGAGGTTTCGAATCGAGACATAAAATAATTAACAATCATGACTTGGATAATGCAAGAAAATTGACATTAGGAACAACTGTACCTCTTGGTAAAATAAACAAAAATGATAAAGAGGTTTCGAATCGAGACAAATAAAATAACAATCATGACTTGATAATGCAAGAAAATTGACATTAGGAACAACTGTACCTTTTTGGTAAAATAAAAAAAATTGGTAATGGGGTTTTAAATGGAAACAAATAAAATAATTAAAAACCATGACTTGATAATGCAATAATATTAACATTAAGAAAGACTGTGGTGCCTTTTGATAAAATAAAAATGAAAAGTTTTTGAACGGATGCAAATAAGATAATGAAAAATCATAACTTGATAATGCAAGAAAATCAGCATTAAGAATATCTGTACCTCTGGGCAAGATCAAGAAAAATGGAGATGAAATCTGAACAATGAACGAAATACTGTTCTTACATCAGACGATATGAGACACGGAAGTAAAATCTCATTTGTCCACAAATGAGACAAGGTCACTGAACTGCAAACAGCTGGAGATAGAGATTGGATGCGTCTGTAATATCCAAAAAAGAAAAGATATCAAAAATGGCAAAGAAATATCTAAAATGTTTAAACATAATGTAATGGAAAAAGAATAAAAATAAGTAAAAAGTGCGCCACAGTTTCTTTGGCGCAATCGAGTTTTCTGTACAGCATATAATGCTGTATGAGCCGCAGCCCATGAAGCAGCCATGGCCAGATGGTGGCCTGTCCTATAGCGTTGCCAGATGCACAATCATGGCTAACTTTACCCTTAAATAAAATGAAAACTACTAGGGCTAGAGGGCTGCTATTTGTTATGTTTCATGATTGGAAGGTGGATGATCAACATACCAATTTGCAGCCCTCTAACCTCAGTAGTTTTTAAGATCTGAGGACGGACAGAAAAAGTGCAAACGGACAAACAAAGCTATCTCAATAACTTTCTTTTACAGAAAGCCAAAATACAAATTGCTTTCCTGAAAGTTTCTACGACAAAAACCAAATAAAATATATATAAATTATAAAAAATGCTGCATTTACCATCCTCAACAAAGACATGAAAATCAAGGAAAAGGAGAGAGAGAAAACGGGTTAATAAAAATACAAAACTTGAACGCCCATTATTTAAAAGACACTAAATGGATAGGAATAAGAGAGAGAGAGAGAAATGGAGAGAGAGAGAGAGAGAGAGAGAGAGAGAGAGAGAGAGAGAGAGAGAGAGAGAGAGAAACGATTTACAAACATACAAAACATGAAAACCCATTATCAATAAAATCAATAACTGGAATAAAAGAGAGAGAGAGAGAGAGAGAGAGAGAGAGAGAGAGAGAGAGAGAGAGAGAGAGAGAGAGAGAGAAACGATTTATAAACATACAAAACATGAAAACCCATTATCAATAAAATAAATAACTGGAATAAAAGAGAGAGAGAGAGAGAGAGAGAGAGAGAGAGAGAGAGAGAGAGAGAGAGAGAGAGAGAAGCAATTTAATAAAAATAAAAAAATAAAGCTCATTATTATCATTATTATTATAAGATCCCTAATTGGAATACCAATGACAGAGATAAAAAAGTTAATAAAAATACAAAACATGAACTCATTACTATTATGATCAATGATTGGAGTAGGAGAGAGAGAGAGAGAGAGAGAGAGAGAGAGAGAGAGAGAGAGAGAGAGAGAGAGAGAGAGGCCAGACTGGGGCGCAGCGGGAAGAGGCAGCAACAGCCCCCTCACCCCCCACCACCACCACCTGTAGCAGCAGGTATCGATTGACAGTTTGGATAGTACCACACAGGACGTAATTACGTGGTAAGGAAAATACACAAGCTTCCTCCAACCCTTTCTCTTTCTCCTTCTCTTTCTCTCTCTCCCTCTTTCTTTCTTTGTCTACGTACTGCAAACCACAGAGAGTTTATATATATATATATATATATATATATATATATATATATATATATATATATATATATATATATATATATATATATATATATATATAATATATATATTTTTATATATATGTATATTATATATTTGTATATATTTATATATATACATAGACACGTATATATATATATATACATTATATAAAAACAATTAAATTTACTTGTGCACATGCACCGCATACATTACACGCATCAGCACTTATTTATGAACATACATCAGTATGAACGTGATACTGACAAGCCTCTGGAATTCTCTACCTTCCTCTGCATTTCCCACATAACTTTACCTGACATTTTTTTCAAAGCCCTTTAAACACTAATCAAGTGGTGACTGATATCGGTCTCTTCACAGCAAAGAATCAGATCAATTGCAAACTGCAAACCTCCGCCAAGGCTGACCAACCCACCCACACCAAAAGATGTCTCCTCCCCAAGAGTTACATTTTATCTCTCCAAAAATCTAATCAAGTTTTCGGAAGAACCTACAAACCATATTTTGCCTAGCCATACTACCAGAAAAACGCAAAATAAACACAGGCTTCATTTAAAAAGCGAAACCACAGTTCATCCTTGTTTCAGCTATTAGACACACGACTGTCTTGGTTTAGAAGCTGTTCGGAAAATCAATTTGATTTTCTTTTATTCAAAAAATAATTTCCATTAAGCTGGAAGTCTTAGATTACATTAAGTATAAGGAAAAAATCATTGTGTGTCTCAGGAATCTAAATCAAAGTTCTAGCTTTCTATGAAAAGATAAATAGCGCTGGGTGTGGTCACTGCTCGGATGGGTTTCGGACAAGAAATACTAGAAACTGCAACCTAACAAAGAAATATAAACATCCAACTTGTAGAAAAAACATGTTTTGAAGCTACTGGAAAATACAGTTTTCCTCGATATTTTTACGCTTGGTATGAAATGAAAACCTCAAAAATCACTGTCTTGGAAAATGTCGGCAATCATATAAACACAAAAACGATTTGGAATCATAACTATTCAGAACCACCTGAAAAGTTTGAACCGCCGTCTGAACTGGAAAAATACTTATATTATCTAGAAATAAATTTCAGCCAAATTCTATCCCTTAGAACGTTTCCGTTACCCAGAAAAGTTTAAAATAAAATGTCATGACTTTTGTGTGACTCACTATAACTGCTGGCTTTCCGGGTCTCATTGTGACCCACGGCCACTTACGGCAGCCTCTTGAGTTCTTAGCATAGTTTCGTTTCACTTGAGCTTACAGCGTCACAATAACAGTGGTCATCAACGAGTATATATGTATATATGTACATATATATAGTATATATGTATATATATACAGTATATATATATATATATATATATATATATATATATATATATATATATATATATATATATATATATATATATATATATATTTATATATATAATATATATATATATATATATATATATATATATATATATATATATATATATATATATATATATATATGTGTGTGTGTGTATATATATATATATATATACATATATATATACTGTATATATATACATATATACTATATATATGTACATATATATATATATATACATAAATATATATATATATATATATATATATATATATATATATATATATATATATATATATATATATATAACAGATCAGTACCGAACTTTGACATTTGGAAAAAACCACAAACTGGACGACGAATATATTTAAGAAATCCACACACAGTTTCAGAGCGCCATGTGGATGTCTTAGATATATTTGTTCTCCAATTTGTGGTTTGTTTTTTAACCTACGGTACGAATCAAGAGGTCAGCTCATGTACAGATCACTAAGTCTTGATTAAATGTACAGTGCATACAAAAACATTCCTTAGAACACTTCGGCGCCTATTCAGATCTTATAAAAATTGCGTCCATGGAATAATAAAAGACTTTCAAAAACAAAATAAATGAAAAAAATATTTAGCATGAGGAAAAAATATATGTGAACAAGCAAACAAACAAACAAGTAAATATTCATCACCGTTTCTTTCCTACTGCCAGGATTTCGAAATCTCTTACTGCTTCCGTTCTCTTGGAGCTTATAACCTCCCTTTCAATGGGAGGCTGGAGGTCTATCACTTCATTCTGAAATTACCCCCACAATTCTTTCTTTCATTTTTTTTTCTCAAGACCCCGGGTAATACACCCCAAGCATGTAAGTGCATGTGATATATATCCATACAGAATTAAATCGTATCTTGACTAATGATATAATACATACGAAACGTCAAAAATTGCGCCGAAGAAACTTCAGCGCAATCGAGTTTTCTGTACATCGTATAATCAAGACCACCGAAAACAGATCTATATTTCGGTGGTCTCGGTATAATGCTGTATGAGCCGCGGCCCATGAAACTTTAACCACGGCCTAGTGATAGCCCGGCCTATATCGTTGCCAGACGCACGATTATGGCTAACTTTAACCTTGAAAAAATAAAAACTACTGAGGCTAGAAGGCTGCAATTTGGTATATTTGATGATTTGAGGGTGGATGATCAACATAACAATTTGCAGCCCTCTAGCCTCAGTAGTGTTTAAGATCTGAGGGCGGACAGAAAAAGTGCAGACGGACAGACAAAGCCGGCACAATAGTTTTCTTTTCAGAAAACTAAAACTAAAAATAATCTTCACTGAATAACATCAAAATAATGTACCGACACTTGTTAGCGATTATCTTATTCTTACGCCAAGTACCCAATATTGTACGGACCCTCGGAATACGCTCCATGGTTATGGGCCTAATTTACATAACCCAAACTGCTAATAAGAGACCGCAAACTTCCCCCCAAGCACCTGCAATTTA
>NC_089753.1:43958912-43978912 GCF_040412425.1 Macrobrachium rosenbergii | reverse complement strand
AAACTAAACTAAGTACAAACAAAAATAAGCTCGAAAATCTTGTAAAATGGCAGAAATCTTGAAGCTATTAGGAACAACGTCGATGCTCGAAACTCAGTAAAAGCAGGTAATGGTAAAAAGCCAAAGAACTTGTGTAAAAGGTAAAAAACGAAAACTCAAATGACGCTGGAAATAAAAGCAAGTTTATTTAAGAGGCTTAAACGCATCAAGGGAATGGTAAGAACTTAACACCTGCCTTGCCCAGGAATCTCAGACATTTCTCCGAAGTCACGAACTCTCTCTCTCTCTCTCTCTCTCTCTCTCTCTCTCTCTCTCTCTCTCTCTCTCCGAAGCTTGATAAACAACCGTTTTCTCCTGAGAAATAGCTGGGTATTTTCTCTCAGAGTAAGGCTTACAAACAATCTCTCTCTCTCTCTCTCTCTCTCTCTCTCTCTCTCTCTCTCTCTCTCTCTCTCTCTCTCTCTCTCTCTCTCTCTCTTCTGAAGCTTGATAAACAACCGTTTTCTCCTACGAAATAGCCTGCCATTTTCTCTAAAAATAAGGCTTACCAACAATCTCTCTCTCTCTCTCTCTCTCTCTCTCTCTCTCTCTCTCTGAGGCTTGAAAAACAACCGCTTTCTCACCAAATACCTGTACATTTTCTCTCAGTATAAAGCTTACAAACAATCTCTCTCTCTCTCTCTCTCTCTCTCTCTCTCTCTCTCTGAGGCCTGAAAAACGACAGCTTTCTCCCACGAAATAGCTTGATGTAATATTCGTTATCTTCACTTTCTCTCTAACCTCATTTCTTAGAGTTTTGGGTTTTTATATAGCATTTAATTTTTGCCACTTTGTGTTTTGTGGAGGCTCGATATATGTTTGAATGTTTGTTCATTTCTAATATATAATAATAATGACAAAAAGAGTGTTACAAGAACGCAAATCTCCGACAAAGCAGAACAAACCACCCCACCAAAAGGTCCCCAACTCACTTGCTAAAAGTCAAGAGGCACACCTTAGGTCAAATTTAGGTAAAAATCCACACAAGGCTTTCTGTGCAATCCTACTGACGAACAGACAGAGCAAACCGAAAACATTTCCTTCTTATCAGTGGAGGGTAATAATAATAATAATAATAATAATAATAATAATAATAATAATAATAATAATAATAATATCCGAGTGGATCTTATCTTGTTTGTCCTCCCCCGGTTGACACTAGGGGAGACATGACACAGCCACCCACCCCCTACAAACCGGTTTGTCCGCCCCGAGTGGGAGCCGGTTAGGTAGGGGATAGGGAGGGTATGGGAGACATCCACCATCCTCCAGCAAACCTGTTTGTCCGCCCCGGATGGGGGCGGGGTAGGTAGGGGATCGGGAGGGTCGGGAAGACAGCACCGCAGGGTTCTAGCGTCCATAGCGCGCGCTAACAAGCTAATAAGAAGAAGAATAAGAAGAAGAAGAAGAAGAAGAAGAAGAAGAAGAATGTGATTCCATTTTTATGTAGCTGCATTCTGTCAAGGACCAGATTTGACTTGATTTATGAAAGTTTGGTCTTACGACCTGGCACTATAGTCAGAGAGACAGATAGGTTAGGTGTGACATCGGGTATGTACACAATTTTATTTTTTGAAATGATAGTTGGGGTCCCATAGACTAAATATCCGACTGATGCCACTCTCTCACCCTTGGGCATTTGATATTACAGCACAAAATCAAAATGGCGGCCGGAATATGGAAATTTGAGCTAGAAAATATAGGGTGAACCTTTAAACATGTGGAACAAGCATTATACTTGCCATCATTTTACAGAATATCTAATTTATTCGAAGACCAATATTCACCTGTGTATTTTTCTGCCATTTTCAATATAGCCACCATGTTAACAAAAGGAAGCAGCTTTATGCTACAATCGAGGCATAGATTTGTATATTTGTATTAGTGAGAATACATTGTCCAAAATAGACCTGGTTGAATGAAATTTTGTCAAAAACAATGCTAATTTTCTCATTTGTTTTTTTGCAGAGGTTTTCATAAGATCAATGAAGTAGAAAGATAAAGATGGAGACTATGGAAAAGTGCCTCTTCCCTAATTGTGAAAAAACTGATAAACTTTCAACAGGGGGTCTAGAAAGAATAAATAGCATCATATCTGCCAGTATTTCAAGACAGGACACACTGCATATAGCTCTAAGACAAAGGCTCACTGAAAATCCTGATCTCAAAGTAACATTTCATCGATCATGTGTTTCAACTTATACATCGAAGACACATATTGGGCGAGAACGAAAACGTTTGGGAATCAAGGATCCACATGTTCAACAGGCAAAGAAAAGGAGATCTCATTTTGATTCATATGAATTCAAGAAGCACTGTCTTTTTTGTGGAAGTGAGTGTTTGCCAAAGGATCCAAAGCATCCAGATCGTTGGCGAAGAGTAATTCAGTGTCAGACTAAAGAAATGAAGCAGCAACTTTTGGAAAAGTGTAAAATTAGAGGAGACTCTAAAGCTGAGGAGGTACGTGTGAGAATCCATGGAAGCATGTCTGACTTGCATGCAGCAGATGCACAGTACCACAATGACTGTTACAAGAAATTTATATCAGAGCGCAATGTTGCTGCTGCACGTTCCTCAGCAAAAGTTGAGGAGTTGAGACCGACAGATGTAGCCTTTGATCATGTTATTCAACAACTAAATGAAGATGCTTCAAAAATATGGAACTCCATTGAAATTTATAACTTATATCGTCAGTGTTTGGAATTCTTAACATCTGTTTCAGCCATTCCTAATGTTTCCCAAACAGAAACAGGTGGACAAGATTTCAGTGATCGAAAAGAAAGAACCAGACTCATGCAGAGACTTGAAGAGCACTTTGGAGAAAGCCTTATCGTGTTGCAAGTAAAAGGATGTGCAAGTATGATTTGTTTCAGAAAATACTTACCAGAGAGCTTAAAACTGGTCAAAGCCAATGATCATGATCTAGTGAGAGAGGTGAGTCAGCAAATTATAGATGAAGCTCAGAGTAAATCGCAAAGAAATATTGAATCATACAAGTTGAATCAGTTCAACAAAGAGGCTGCTATAATGGACTGTAGTGAGACACTTCTAAATCTAGTTTCACTGTTAGTTTCAAAGGGGAAATAACAAGAAAATCACTCTCACTTACTCAAGCAATACAAGCTCTTATTTCCAAAAAGTTCAATCAGACAACTTTAGGACTGGCACTAAAGCTACATCATTTTCTGGATCCAGAGAGATTATTGATATACTGCATGACAGCGGCTTTACTTCAAGCTATGATGAAGTCAGAAGATTTAGAAAGTCAGCAGCCTTGCTGGCTGGCAATGATAACTTCCAAATTGAGGGCCTTTTGAATGAAGGTGGACTGGTCAGCACGTGGTGTGATAACTTTGATTTGAATGTATTCACCCCAAATGGTATGCGAGAAACACATTCCATGGCAGTAGAGTTTGTTCAACATGGTAGAGGTATGTAATGTAACATTTCCTAAACTGTAAAGGTGCAACAAGTTTAAATGCTGATAAATGATAGATAAAATTGTATGTGTCTTTGAAATAAACTAATTACGACCTAAATAGATTTAATCCATTGGAATAATTACAATAATCAATTTGTTCTTTTGTTTCTTTTCAGATGCTACATGCGATATTCTTCCAGAAATTCAAGAATATCCAGAGATCAAGTTCAGCACCTTCAACTGTGCAACAAGTCATCAGTCAAGCAGTACCATTTCAAAGGCAACAAAAAAGCCAGTTCCCCAAAGATAACACTGCAGTGTGGACTTTCGTATGATTTGTTGTGTAGGTCTGGCAACAGCCTCCAAGCGGCTCTAGAGAAAGACATATCTTGGCTTGTCTCTCTTTGCAGAATTCTGATGAGGATGATCCACCACCAGAATGGGCTGGTGCAATGGTGCAGTCTTGCAGAATGGAAGGAATGCCTGATGGACCTGCCAGTCAATCAATCTTTGGACCATTGATAGATATGCCGCCTTCACATCCAGACACCGTTTTAACAACTCTTATGTTTATAGAAAAGTCTCTGAAGAACAGGAAGTTTATCCATTTGTGTGCTGACATGCAGTTGTACAAAGTTATTCTTCAAATCAAGTGGTCTGATCCATGTCAATGGAAGAACCTTGTAGTTAGACCTGGAGGAATGCACACCCTTATGTCCTTCACTGGATGCATAGGCACATTGATGAATGGTAGTGGCCTTGAGGATATTTTGGAGGTAGCATTTAGAGGGGTTGGAAGCATGCTAAATGGGAAGGCATGGCCTAAAGCAGTTAGAGGTTTGAGGATGGTTGTGTCTGCTCTGCTACAGCCTGTTGTGTTGTCAAAGGAAACTACACTTGAAACAATTGAAGAGCAGCTGGAACATTCCAGACTTTCGCGTACAGGCCGGTTGTGGGTTGATTGCTTACTCATTCCAGTAGTCATTATTCATCTCTACCTCCGTGCAGAGCGTGAAGGAGACTGGTTGCTCCATATGTATGCCTTGAAAAGAATGGTACCATATTTTTTTGCTGCAGGGCACTGGAACTATGCAAGATATATTCTCTGGCATATCCTGGATATGAAATCATTTTTACCAGAAGAAGTTTTTGCTGCGTTTCTCAGAGGAGAGCATGTTTGTCGCCATCACAGTGGAGTGTGGAATGCGGTTTTTCTTGATCAGTTTGGAGAACAAACGTACATTCGATATGGTAAAGCTAAAGGTGGCCTTATTGGGAAATCTTTGTCTTCTGAGCAAGTTGCTGTGTGGGTCTTATCACACCATCTCTGCAATTCTTTGTCACTTGCTATGGACAAGTTGTTTGAAGAGGAAAAAGACACTGAGTATGACCGAAAGACTGGATGCCACAGAGAAGAGGGGGGAAAACGCAGAAAACTTGACAGGGATGACAGAAACAAGATAATGAATGAAATCCAGCGGCATTCGAACCCTCTTTTCACACAGCCAGAAGAACCACTGCATAATATCCTCAATGGTCGAGTTGCTGCAGCTGAGGTCAATGTTGATCAGTCACTTGCTATAGGAGAGAAAATGGCAGCAGAATATATGGCCACACTTCCTGAGGGTTTCTATGAACCACTAAAGAAAAGGATTGTGACAATGGAAGCAATAAAAAAGAAAGTAAAAGTAGGAGACACAAATGTTTATGACATGGAAAAACTATATGCTCGTCTGCTTGTGATTTCACAGAATAGAGACATTGAGTTGTCAGAACTTTTCAAGTATGAACTGACTCCCATGCCATTATCACTTTTTGATGAATATGGTGATCTGCGCAAAGGATCAAAACATGTGTTAATGCAAAAGCTGGCAGTCTTCACAGAAAATGAGCTCCCGCCAGTTGAAGTACAGTTGATTGATGGAAATGAGGCACTGTACCATACATTCTGGCCAAAGAACACAACATTGCTTCACTTTGCTCAAGGTCTTGTGGATAGATTTGTCAGACCATGTGAAACTTTTGTAATATTTGACTGTTATAAGGAAAATTCAGTGAAGTCTCATGAACGTCAAAGAAGGGCAAAAGGCATTGCTCCTCGTGCCTATGAACTTAGAAGTGAGACAATTTTGCCCTCAAAAGAAAATATAATGAAAAGTGATCAAAACAAAAAGTCTTTGATCCAGTTTTTTTGCAACATGGAGCACAATCACAACTCCCTACACCTAATAGGAGAAGATAGCCCGTACACACATGAAGAAGCAGATGTCACCATAATGAGTTATCTAGTAAAGATTCATCAGGAGAAAGAGCACATACAGATCCTAGCTGATGATACAGACATTTTTGTTTTGTTGTTATTCTTTTACTGGAAGTACAGACCCTCTGCTCATGTGACTATGAAGAAGTACAATGGACAAATCATTGACATCAAAGCAACAGCCTTGAAATTAGGAGACAAATGCTTGGATTTGCTTGCAGCCCATGCTCTCTCCGGTTGTGACACTGTTTCTTATCCATTTGGCAAGGGCAAGATGACAGCCATCAACTTACTGCTGAAGTCTAATGTAACATTACATGCATTTGTAGATCCTCTTGCTACGGAACAAGAATGGGTAAGAGAAGGACTCCATTTCATGTCCTATTTGTATGGCGGTGAGGCCTCAGTCTCTGTTTCAAGTCTGAGGTTTTTGCTTTTCAGCAAGAAAAAGGAGCCACCTAAAATCAAATGTCTACCTCCAACAGATGATGCAGCTCTTCAGCACATCAGACGTGCCCGTCTCCAAGTGCTATTGTGGAGAGCAGCAGATCAAATGGAACCTCCTGAGTTAGATATCACACAATATGGGTGGAAGATAGAAAACAACATACCAACACCAGTTTCTGGTGTTTCAGCCATTGCTCCTCGTGCTCTGCTGCAATGTGTTGCTTGCGGTTGCAAGTCAAAATCACCATGTTCCACCCGAGGATGTAGTTGTCGTGCAAGTAAACTTTCCTGCACCACATACTGTAGGTGCTGTGCCGATGATAACTGTGCCAATGAAAACACAAAGTCAGCAATGGCCATGGATGATCATGACGATGAAGATGAAGAGGAAAGTATAAATGATGATGAAGTGTAAAACTATATGCACATGTTTTGGTGCCATTACTTTGAAACTTTAAATCTACATATAATGTTAATGTAATTATCTTATTACATGGTTTATGATGGCTATATGATATATTGTTTGATATACATGTGTCTTTTTAAGAATCAAGATAACTATAATTTATGTTACTATGTCTCAAAAAATATTTTAATGTGTAATATGCTACTTGTGTAAACTAATTATACACTACGCTGTGTGTCTGCTATAAACATAATTTTTATAGCCAAATGGCAGCCATTTTGATTTTCTTTTAGAATTAAACTCTTGATATGTCACATTTAATGATAATAGTAGTTAAATAACCTTGATGTATAATAATAAAGCATTAAAATATATAAATTGTTGTGGATTTGCAATCATAAGTTGCTGTGTACTTAAATTTAGCTGTTTTTGCTTACTGCAACATGGCCTCTTAAATGACCTAATAAAAGGATTGCCCAAATATGACAGCATGGCATCACTCAGATTCTTAAAATATAGGTTATGGACTAGCATTTTATGAAAAAAAATCGTGTACATACCAATTGTCACACCTAAGCTCAAATTTTGGGTTTATCTCCTTGACTACTAGAATCGTTTGGTTATTCAGTACTTATCAAAAGAACTCCAGATTCTCTGAAATTCAGACCACATTTTGAATGGAAACCAATTAATTCCCAAATCTTCCACGGAACCTTAGAAAATACTGAAAATATTATAGCCATTGTGAAGCAAAGCCAATAATTAATCTTTTTTCTTGTTTTATTTTGGACTGTGCTGGAAAATTAAATTAGGTCATTAGTCCAACTTGATCTGCATACCTGGAAATAAAGTCAATTCAATATCGTCCAAATAATGTTCGCCAAAGTTTTTAAATTGTGTCAATTATCAAATGACCCGTACACTTGCATCAAAAAGTCAACTCAATATCATCCAAATAACGATCACCAAAGTTAATAAATTACACCATTTATTAATCCGTTAATTAACTTGAATTCGCCATCCTCTAAATGAAGCTAATAATGCGTGTAAACGAACCGAACTAATTATAAATATTTGGGCGAAAAATTCGTTTAGAGGCACGACAATAAGCAAGACTTATATCCACGGAATTAATGGCATTCACTCATTTGGAAGCCATTAAAATCATTTTGATAATTAGCGCACAGTAACATTCCGCGGGTAGCGACGCAAACGCTAAATCCAATTTCATGCAGATTTTGTGACGGTCGTTAATTTTAGCGTAATTTCGTTCGGAGTGGCGATGATAAATTTGGTGTAAAAAAGTAACAGCGATTAAAAGTTCATAAATTACTTCGACAAACGCTGAGTAAAAGTTTGCTGAACACTCGGACAAAAACACAGAAATGTCGACATAACTCCTAATGAATATTTTACGATTTGCGTGTTTGCTTAGTATACACATAGATACATACACATACTTATTGGTCCTTGACCAATTAAGGATAGCGTGTCAGCAACGGAAGCTCAACACACACACACACACACCCCTTCAAGAAGATCGATGACAACATGAGCCTTCAAAACTTCTTCCTTTTGAACACAAGGATTTTTCTTCTTCAACCTTGGGGGAGCAGACCGTGACCCGAGCTTGTTAATCACAACAAAGGGAAGCGACATTTTTCATGGGACACGACACTTTTTTTTTTTTTTATCCAGGACGACCGCAAAAATCAATGAATTTTAAGGAGTGAAAATTACCAAGGTTCCCGTGCCACGGGAAATCACGAGATTTGGGCGGAATGGAATATACTCAATAAAAGGGGTCACTCGGCTCTCTGGTTGGTTGCAAAAAAAAAAAAAAAAAATAAATAAATAAAAAAAAATTGAATAAAAAATCCACGGCGCCCTGCTACATGTACACAAAGCCCTAATCCATCGAGGCTGCACTCCACCCAGTTGACTAACTATCAGATACAAAATTTACTGCTTAGTCTAAGGGTCACAAATCAAAACTACTGGTCTATGAACAGGTAATTTACCAATGTTAAAGTATAACACGTAGACCAATACCCGAAATTTCCTTTCCAGACCGGGCATCTTTCTTTTTTTTTTTTTTTTTTTTTTTGCTCACGGGAGACGGGGGTTGAGGGGGCGGGGGAAGCCTTGCCCATCTCGCTCTCTACATCGTAAAAAAATTACACTAGAAATTTTTCTACGAACATAAATGGTAGCGGTATCTTATATACAGCTGAATTTTGACTTTCAGACATAAAAGCACCTTCACTCCAAAGAGTCATACATACATACATACACAAACAAATATATATATATATATATATATATATATATATATATATATATATATATATATATATATATTTGTGTGTGCCTGCTTCTATGCGTATATACGCTTGTGTGTGTGTGTGTGTGTGTGTGTGTGTGTGTGTGTGTGTGTGTGTGTGTGTGTGTGTTCAATACATGTCAAAGGACAATCAACAACATGTGGGACCGTCTTGCTACACTTCCTCACAGATGTCTTCAATTTCTTGCGAGCTCATGAAGAATCAGGAACTTCATTTCCCAGTTTACTGAACCACATAACCTATCTTTCAAGGAAGAGGTAATCTGTCATCGCCAGTTCACTACAGGCAAAACATTTCGCCTTTTTTTAAGTCTTACAGCAGGTTTTTTAGACAAAGCGATAACATGTTTCAATCAACGTGTATCAGCGTCATTAACTTGAATACAAAAGCGAAAAAATATGAAAAAAAAAATACTTGGATTTAAGAGTAAATATTCATCATACATGTAAAAAATAAAAGATGAAAAATATGTATGATAGTAAAAAATGAAAAATATGTATGATAACTTAGTTACTTAAAATTATGTTATCGACAAGAAAAAAATTTTCCATTCTAAAATGTTAAAAATATCCTCACTTAAGACAGGAAATATACGACGGACCAGCTAAAAAAAGGTAAAAGTAATTTTAAAACCGGAATCAGGAACGATATTATCTCCTCACACGCTCTACCAGGCATTCCCCCCCCCCACCTTTTTTTTATCAGAGAGGCGAAGAAAGAATACGTGTGCGTGCGCTGTAGCCGTAACGTCATTAGAGACGACGAATAAAAAACAAGTAAAAAATGCGAGTTTTCTGTATAGCGCACGGCCTACGAAACTCTCAGCCGCGGCCCATGAAACTCTAAGCCGCGGCCCATGAAACTTTCAGCCAAGGCCCAGTGGTGGCCTGTGTTGTTGGCACCTATAGCGGTGCCAGACGCACGATCATCACTATATCTCACAAACCCCAGCAACCAATCTAAAAATTCCCAAGCACAAGCAAAAACCCCTACCCACCCCACCAATGAGGTTTAGGAATAGGAAGTTCCTCGCTGGGTGAGCGGGTTCCGTTCTCAGCTACCACTATGTTGGTCGTGAGTTCGAATCTCCGACCGGCCAGTGAAGAACAAGAGGAATTTGTTTCTGGTGATAGAAATTCATTTCTCGCTATAATGTGGTTCAGATTCACAATAAGCTGTAGGTCCCGTTGCTAGGTAACCAATGGGTTCTTAGCCACGTAAAAATAAACCTAATTCTTGGGGCCAGCCCTAGGAGAGCTGTTAATCAGCTCAGTGGTCTGGTTAAACTAAGATATACTTAACTTTTTTTAGGAATAGGATCAGGAATACAGAATTTAGGCCAAAGGCCGAGCGCTGGGACCTATGAGGTCATTCAGCGCTGAAAGGGAAATTGACAGTAAGGTGGTCTGGAAGGTGTAACAGGAGGGAAACCTCGCAGCTGCACTATGAAACAATTATTAAAGTTAAGTATACCTTAGTTTTACCAGACCACTGAGCTGATTAACAGCTCTCTAGGGCTGGCCTGAAGGATTAGACTTATTTTACGTGGCTAAGAACCAATTGGTTACTTAGCAACGGGACCTACAGCTTATTGTGGAATCCGAACCACATTATAGCGAGAAATGAATTTCTATCACCAGAAATAAATTCCTCTAACTCTTCATCAGCCGGCCGCGGAATTGAAACAATTATTAAAGAGGGTGGGAAGTCATACGGAAGAAAGACAATGTGAACAGAGGTGCAGTAAAAGAAAATGAAGAGGTTGCAGCTAGGGACCGAAGAAACATAAGTAATGCCTACAGTGCGCCGCGCGAGGTTGAGCCTCTGATGACAAATCTCTTTCATTCACTCATTCATAACTTCTAAAATGTCTCTGATAAATAGCGCTATTCACCAATGGAATCAATTAAGACTGACGCCAGGGATTTTGACAACAACGTCAGCTTTAAGAAAATCCAAGTGGCCCTTTACGCTAAAATAGGCTCTCTTCGATTAATCAGTTCTTAAAATACAGGAATTTGAGGTTACGGGGAGAGAGAGAGAGAGAGAGAGAGAGAGAGAGAGAGAGAGAGAGAGAGAGAGAGAGAGAGAGAGAGAGGTAACTGAAGACTAACTGGGCAATGGAGTAAGATAAAAACTTGTCTTGAATGAGTTGTAAAATAACCAGGATTATTTGGGGAAGGACTTCGAAGGGAGATCCAAATGATGACGTCATACTGAAGGCTTTTTATTTTTAGAGGCAAGAGTCCTCTTTGTTTACAACAACAACATATTATTATTATTATTATTATTATTATTATTATTATTATTATTATTATTATTATTATTATTATTCAGAAGATGAACTTTATTCGTATGAACAAGCCCACAGGGGCCACTGACTTTAAATTCAAGCTTCCAAAGAATATAGTGATCGTCAGAAAGAATTAACAGAAGGTAATGGGAAATACGGAGAAAAGAGAGATCAGTTATTAAAAATGAAAAAAATATAAAATTCATGAAACATATCTCAACGTCTCTAAAATGCAGATGTTAGGACTTGACAAAATACTCTCTAAAATGCAGATGTTAGGACTTGACAAAATATTCTCTAAAATGCAGATGTTAGGACTTGACAAAATATTCTCTAAAGTGCAGGTGTTAGGACTTGACAAAATATTCTCTAAAATGCAGATGTTAGGACTTGACAAAATATTCTCTAAAATGCAGGTGTTAGGACTTGACAAAATATTTTCTTAAATGCAGATGTTAGGACTTGACAAAATACTCTCTAAAATGCAGATGTTAGGACTTGACAAAATATTCTCTAAAATGCAGATGTTAGGACTTGACAAAATATTCTCTAAAATGCTGGTGTTAGGACTTGACAAAATATTCTCTAAAATGCAGGTGTTAGGACTTGACAAAATATTCTCTAAAATGCAGGTGTTAGGACTTGACAAATTATTCTCTAAAACGCAGATGTTAGGACTTGACAAAATATTCTCTAAAACGCAGATGTTAGGACTTGACAAAATATTCTCTAAAATGCAGGTGTTAGGACTTGACATAATATTCTCTAAAATGCAGATGTTAGGACTTGACAAAATATTCTCCAAAATGCAGGTGTTAGGACTTGACAAAATATTCTCTAAAATGCAGATGTTAGGACTTGACAAAATATTCTCTAAAATGCAGGTGTTAGGACTTGACAAAATATTCTCTAAAGTGCAGGTGTTAGGACTTGACAAAATATTCTCTAAAGTGCAGGTGTTAGGACTTGACAAAATATTCTCTAAAGTGCAGGCGTTAGGACTTGACAAAATATTCTCTAAAATGCAGGCGTTAGGACTTGACAAAACATTCTCTAAAATGCAGGTGTTAGGACTTGACAAAATATTCTCTAAAATGCAGTTGTTAGGACTTGACATAATATTCTTTAAAATGCAAGTGTTAGGGCTTGACATATTATTCTCTAAAATGCAGGTGTTAGGGCTTGACATAATATTCTCTTAAATGCAGGTGTTAGGACTTGACATAATATTCTCTAAAATGCAGGTGTTAGGACTTGACAAAATATTCTCTAAAATGCAAGTGTTAGGGCTTGACATATTCTCTAAAATGCAAGAGTTAGGACTTGACATAATATTCTCTAAAATGCAGGTGTTAGGACTTGACATAACATTCTCTAAAATGCAGGTGTTAGGACTTGACATAATTATTCTCTAAAATGCAGATGTTAGGACTTGACAAAATATTCTCTAAAATGCAGGTGTTAGGACTTAACAAATGTAAGTTACAGTAGAGGAAGATGATTACAATTCAACAGCAACAGTCACTTTCTCCTGTGCCATCATCCGATTACGCAAAAACAAAGGAAATCATGGTATCAATAAGAGAGAGAGAGAGAGAGAGAGAGAAAAAAAAAAGTTAAGTATACCTTAGTTTAACCAGACCACTGAGCTGATTAACAGCTCTCCTAGGGCTGGCCCGAAGGATTAGACTTATATTACGTGGTTAAGAACCAACTGGTTACCTAGCAAAGGGACCTACAGCTTACTGTGGAATCCGAACCACATCATACCGAAAAATGAATTTTTATCACCAGAAATAAATTCCTCTAATTCTTCATTGGCCGGCCGGAGACTCGAACTCAGGCCTAGCAGAGTGCTAGCCGAGCACTCTACCGACTCGTCCAACGAGGAACTAGAGAGAGAGAGAGAGAGAGAGAGAGAGAGAGAGAGAGAGAGAGAGAGAGAGAGAGAGAGAGCATAGCCATGTATGGACGCTCAGCAAACAGCATGCATGCATAAAAAAAATACCCAGCATAAATATTCCCACATAGCCTATATAGCTCATTGTACAAAACAAAGCGACAGCCATTTGCTATCTAGAATGCGCAAGCAACTGTGCTTGTTCACAGATATCCAGTTGGATCAAAAATCCAATACTGTAAGAAACTCTATGCCGAGCAATAAAACTTGGTCATAAATTTTCCAGCAACGCTATCCAGACCAGCCCTGAGCCATCACATGAAAAAAAAAAATCAGAAAAATTCAGTTTTGCGCATCGTACTGCATACGCAATTTTTTTTCTCTCATAATTGCGTGCATAATTACAGAATGCGTGTGTACGTGAAAATGTGTGTTGAAAGTTAATTGGAATTAGCGGACACTTAGATGCAGCAAGCTGAGAGTCATCTGTATTGGATTCGAAAACAAATCCAATATATTACAATACAGGAACAAACGGGAAAATAAATATTACATTTTCAAATCGACAGCATATTTCCACAGGAACAAGCGGGAAAATAAATATTACATTTCCAAATCGACAGCACAGGAAAAAAGTAGGAAAATAAATATTACATTTCCAAACCGACAGCATATCCCACAGGAACAAGGGGTAAAATAAATATTACATTTCCAAATCGACAGCACAGGAACACGTGGGAAAATAAATATTAAATTTCCAAACCGACAGCATATCCTACAGGAACAAAGGGGGAAAATAAATATTAAATCTCCGAGTCAACAGCATATCCCACAGGAACAAGGGGGGGAACATAAATATTAAATCTACGAATCGACAGCATATCCCATAGGAACAAGCAGGAAAATAAATATTAAATCTTCGAGTCGACAGCATAAACCACAGGAACAATGGCGAAAGTAAATTACTGTATTACATTTCCAAATCGATAACATTGCTGGACTTCGACGCCAAATATAGCCCGATTCTTGAAAGACGAAAAACTATCGCCCACTCTTGATGGGGTGTTTTTTCCAATGCACGACAAGTGAGGCATGTGACTGGCAGCGCAGAATTATAATAAAAACAGGAATGACGATGAGATCCTTCCAAAATTAGACACATCGACTTTGCAGACACTGAAACAATAAATTAGAAGCTATTTTCCAAAACCTTGTACATAAAGAGAGAGAGAGAGAGAGAGAGAGAGAGAGAGAGAGAGAGAGAGAGAGAGAGAGAGAAAGATACTTGATGTCTCTCTCTCTCTCTCTCTCTCTCTCTCTCTCTCTCTCTCTATATATATATATATATATATATATATATATATATATATATATATACACACACAATATAATATATATATATATATGTATGAATGTATGTATGTATTATTTATATATATATATATATATATATATATATATATATATATATATATATAAATATATATAATACTAGTTTATATAAATATATATATATATATATATATATATATATATATATATATATATAATACTAATTTATATATATATATATATATATATATATATATATATATACTAATTTATATATATATATATATATATATATATATATATATATATATATTAACTTTATCACTTACACAATTGTTCTGTGCATTAGTAGAGTTACTGAAAGGACCTCATTCATACTGGATGGTATCTAATGGATACCATCCAGTTTGAATGAGGTCCTTTCAGTAATGTATATATATATATTATATATGTATTGAGAGAGAGAGGGAGGAGGGGAGGGAGGGAGGAGGAACTTTTCCCAATATTAGCGCTCTCTTCTTTACGTCCGATATAGTGTATTTTAAAGGTTTAGGGTGCCCTCGTTTCATTAGTTATATATATATATATATATATATATATATATATATATATATATATATATATATATATATATATATATATATATATATATACAGTATATGTAAATTTAAGGTGGGTGATTTGTTTATCATCCTATTCAATCTGTATCTCAATACACTTCTCTCGCCTCAGTTTTCTCATTTTTTTCTCACTTCCAACCGTTCAGTTTTGTGGAATAATGCTTAGAGTGCTAATGACCCTGCTGGCTTTTTCTCACGTAAGACTACCCGCATTTCAAATAACATCAACTTAAAAAAAAAACTCACTTCACTTGACAAAATTTTAACATCAACTTAAAAAAAACTCACTTCACTTAGTAAATAACATCAACTTAAAAAAAACTCACTTCACTTAAGTCCACAAAAAGAAGACGAAGACGAGAGAGAGAGAGAGAGAGAGAGAGAGAGAGAGAGAGAGAGAGAGAGAGAGAGAGAGAGAGAGAGAGAGAGAGAGAGAGACTTTACATGCAAAGAGGAGGGGTACGTCGCTGAGCAAAAGGCAGTGGTCTGGAAACTGTAAACTGTGAGAGAGAGAGAGAGAGAGAGAGAGAGAGAGAGAGAGAGAGAGAGAGAGAGAGAGAGAGAGAGAGAGAGAGAGACTAGTTGTTTCCAATGTCAAAATGACGCATTTTTGCATAAATATATTGAACGATAAAGGGATGACGACCTCAGGACCAACAGTTATGCAATAAGATCGTGTTAGTTAAGTTATAAAATAAGCTATTGCCGATTATCGATTATTACGGGAAAAACGAAATGCAGGATTAATAAAATTTACATTAATTATCCGTTGGAAATACCGAAAAAATAACAAAATTACTTAGCAAATAACTTAAACTGCAGAAATACAAAATGTTGCAAACGAAACAACAGGGCATCGGGAATAAGATCTGAAACAAAAAATAGCAAAGTGAACTTTAAAGGCATTCAAGCAAATCTGATAAATTACGACACTAATAAATAAATTACAAAGTGAATAATAAATGACAAAGTGAATAATAATGACACAGTGAGTACTAAATTGCAAAATGAGCAGTAAATTACAAAGTGAATGCTAATTACAAAGTGAGTAATAAATTACAAAGTGAATAATAAATTACAAAGTGCGTAATACATTACAAAGTGAGTAATAAATTACAAAGTGAATAATAAATTACAAAGTGAGGAATAAACTACAAAGTAAGTAATAAATTACAAAGTGAATACTTGATTACAAAATGCGTAACAAATTACAAAGTGAATAATAAATTACAAAATTAATAATAAATCACAAACTGAATCTCTCGTGGCTGAAAATTCAAATTAATACAAATATGACCAGAGTTGTGTTCAATCATCAAAAACTCTGAGCTCTGTAACTGAAGCCATCGCCTAACTGATGGGCATACGGTAATTTCCTCTCGATAATTTCGGAAAATTACCTACTTCATCGAGACGTCGATTTGCAAATTACATGTTCACAAAAGCAGATACGAAATTAGTGTCATTTTAGAAAATACGAATGAGAGAGAGAGAGAGAGAGAGAGAGAGAGAGAGAGAGAGAGAGAGAGAGAGAGAGAGAGAGAGAGAGAGAGAGAGAGAGAGAGAGCAGGAACAGTAAGAAAGGGATGACAAAACAAGACTTTTTTTCCACACGCGGACCTGCGGATTTGTGATGAAATTTTTGGTCCAATTTTATTTTCTCTAATTTCTTTTAAATCTTAATCCTCAGGAAACATAAACATCACTAATCCTCATTTTTGGAACATAAGCAACTAAAATTGAAATAATGAAAATTTTTACATTTTTTCCAAAACGCGGACCTGCGGATTTTTGGTGAAAAATTGTCGAATTTCATTCCATCAAATTTCTCTTAAATATTAATTCTATTAATGAACCTTCATCCTCACGGTACATAAAGAACACTAATCCTCATTTTTGTAACATATGCAACTAAAATTGAAACAATGAAAAATTTGACTGTTTTTACATAAGCGGACCTTTGGATTTGTGGTGAAATTTTTGGTCAAATTTGATTTCCTCAAATTTCTTTTAAATGAATTCTACGGCTGAATCTTCACCCTCGGAGTACATAAACAACACAATTCACATTTTTGGAACATTACACAACTAAAATTGAAATGAAAGGTTTACCCTGCGAATTTTTTGTTACATTTTTTTTTTTTTTTGTCAAATTTTATTTCCTCAAATTTCTTTTAAATTAATTCTATGAATGAATCTGCATCCTCAGGGTAATAAACAACATTAATCCACATTTTGGGACATACGCAACTAAAATTAAAATACAAAATTTTACATTTTTGTCCATATACGTTGCAACTCCTGGTAAAAATCTTATTTCCTCAAAATTATTTTAAAATTCACACTACATCAGAATCTTCATCTTGTAAGGGTACAAACAACTCTAATTTTAATTTTTGTTTCAAAGAGAACTGAAATTGAAGCGGTGAAAAATTGGATATATTTTCCAAAGGCAGATCTGTGGATTTTTGCCTGAAAATTCTCGTGAAATTTAATTTTTTCAAAAATCATATAAATTTACTATATGATTGAATCGCCATTTTTGGTCATAAAGATAATAATTGTTAACAAAATAAAAACACCAAATGGGACATGGGTATTAATAAAATGTTGAAAAATACATTTGTCATATAGTACCCATAAATACAGTGAATATTCAAGCACTTTTTTATGTGATTAACTTTCCTAGTGCTAAGGAAATTTCCAAAATGGTCTGAAGTACTATTATAAAATACAACGGACTGAAAATAATTCGACTACCATCACTGTTATAAAAGTTAATTAGGCTTTGTGGTAACAGCCATTATGTTGAACATCTACGCGATTAAACAGAAAGGAAAACGGAAGAAATTTATTCATTTCAGCAATTCGGAATGGCGTTCCAAAACTCCTTTATTTCCTGTATTCACTGTAACAAGACTCAATCATCAATAAATTACGATATATTTGAAAACGAAGACAAACGTAACCAATCTCTTATCTGAAATTAATGAGAAAAGAGGAGCCACCTTTCCCTAGCCTTTATCAAGAGGAAATAGACTGAAACTAATTCGACTACCACCACTGTTATAAAAGTTAATTAGGCTTTGTGGTAACAATCACCATGTTGAAGATCCACGCGATTAAACAGAAAGGAAACTGACGCTAGTTATTCGTTTCAGTAAATCAGAATGGCGTTCCACAACTACTTTATTTCTTTTATTCACTATAACAAGTCTCAATCATCAATAAACATGATGGAATTGAAAATGAAGACAGACGTAACCAATCTCTTATCTGAAATTAATGAGGAAAGAGTACTCACCTTTCCTTAGTCTTCATCGAGAGGAAATATTCATGTTTTAATAAGGAAACATACAAAAACGGCCAGAGGCAGTTGGCCAGGATAAAAATAGCACCAGTTTCCGGCACCCGAACTCATCCTAAAGCTGAGAGAGAGAGAGAGAGAGAGAGAGAGAGAGAGAGAGAGAGAGAGAGAGAGAGAGAGAGAGAGAGCATCTGTTACGTGGAATATTTGAGCAGTTTCACTCTGAATTAAAATGGGTTCATTTTTCGTAAACGCACGTAAAAGTGTAAAGAGTTTCAGCCATATTCCTTTTTCATTTCAAGGGAGATTCGCCAGGTGGCGTTACCCGACGGTTCTCAGCAGAATCTTTTTTCTTTTGGGGGGTGGGGGATAAAATTACCAGCCACATGATCCTATCTACACTAGCTATGACCCAGCGCAGTTGACTGATCGCTGAATGTACAATGGATCTTCCAAGTAACGAAAACAAAAATTATTTCCTACTGTGGATCGATACGACTGGTCTCGCCGATGAGGACGCAGGGTGTTTAATCATTCTTACCTGAAAAGAAATAAATATATATAAATATAAACATGTATACATACATAAACAAACGCACTATATATACATACATATATATATATATATATATATATATAATATATATATTTATATATTTATATATATATATTTCTATAATTATATGTTTATATATTTATATATATATATATATATATATATATATATATATATATATATATATATATATATATATATACATATACATATACATATACATACATACATACATACATACATACATACATGCATTCTATGTCTCTTTTCCTCTGAAGCGACGGCTCAGGTAGATTTACCTTTCAGATTGACAGGTACTGTGTACACAAACACAAAAGATTAGAACACAGTAAATTCACAGATAAAACGAGAGTTAGGATTAGTAATACGCCTCTGCGATTTCAAGGCTATCTACCAATTCAACGAACAATTGTGGAAACACAGCAAACTGTTTAAAACTATTATCAAACATTTTAGAACCCCAACAACGCGTAAATATTCGACGTCACCTCCTGCAATATTTGACTGGAAAAATCTATCGTCATACTCTAACAGGAAAAATGTCATTCCCTCGCAGGAAAAATATCATTCTCACACAGGAAAAATGTCATTCTCTCACAGGAAAAAGTCATTCTCTCATTGGAAAATGTCATTCTATCACAGGGTAATGTTATTCTCTCTCAGGAAAAATGTTCTTCACAGGGGGAAGTGTCACTCTCTCACAGGAAAAATGTCATTCTCTCACAGGAAAATATCACTCTCTCACAGGGAAAATGTTATTCTCTCTCAGGAAAAATGTCATTCACAGGGAAAATGTCATTCTCTCACAGGAAAATGTCACTCTCTCACAGGGAAAATGTTAGTCTCTCTCAGGAAAAATGTAATTCACAGGGGGAAGTGTCACTCTCTCACAGGAAAAATGTCATTCTCTCACAGGAAAATATCACTCTCTCACAGGGAAAATGTTATTCTCTCTCAGGAAAAATGTCATTCACAGGGAAAATGTCATTCACAGGAAAATGTCATTCTCTCACAGGAAAATGTCACTCTCTCACAGGAAAATGTTAGTCTCTC
>NC_089753.1:43856412-43946412 GCF_040412425.1 Macrobrachium rosenbergii | reverse complement strand
AACCGAAGGTAATAGGAAATACAGAAAGAAGAGATCAATTATTAGAAAAGAAAAATAAATGAACAAATTAATAAAAAAAAATAGAAATGTAAGTAAATAAAAAAAAATCAAGGATAAGTGCTTTAGGGTAGTAATGCACTCCAACTTCGCTTGAACTTTGAGGTCTCAAATGCACAACATCCTCGGGGAGACTACTGTATTCCACAGGACAACGGTTTGGGGAATAAAGGAACAGATCCATGTTAGTCTTAGAATAGTCAAACTGCCAGTCATTAACTATCATAATTTAGAATAGTCAAATTGCAATCATTAACTACCATCAGTATTATCATAACTAGCTATATAACAACTAGTAATAACAATAGTAGTAAGTTCACTGCCATCAACACATTAACAGTACACCATTACTAGCCTCAAAAAAGCCTCGAATAGCATCACTGTAATTCTAAGCATTCAAATAGATTAGTTGCTATCAGCAAAAGTTGTTCCGTTAAAAACTACATACATAGTTGCTAGCACCAAGAGAGATCGTTACCGGTGTTAAACTATCGTTGCCGCTTTCACCAAAACCGTTAATTTTGCCACAAAAGCGTTGCTACCATCAAGTTCCTTCATTCTTCCCAATACAACAGCTTCATTTGAAGCATATTACTGTTATTAAACTATGGTAGTTGCTATCACCAAAACCGTTAATTTTACCGCAATAGCGTTGCTACCATGGTCTAAGAATAGACATGGTTGCTAACATCAAGTTCCTTCATTCTTCCCAGTACAACAGCCTCGTTTCTGGCATAAGAAAAGTTAATTCCGGAGAACTACTTACTGTGATTAAACTATAGTAGTTCCTATCACCAAAACCGTTTATTTTATCAAGACAGGGTTGCTGCCTTCAAGATAGCTTCCTTCTTGGCAATAAAATAGCTTTCTCTCTATCTTAAGAAAAGTTAATTTCGTAAGAACAGCTACACTCCTATCGCCGGAACTACTTTCATAGCTTCAAAATAGCCCTGTGTTAACATCAAAACAGCTCTCATCAAAATAGTCTCTGGAATATCCAGGACAGGCCAGGATTTCCGTCGCTAGTTAAATCCTCTTAAGCTTTTGATACTCTTGCAATTCCGTTCACTCAAGATGAAGAGACCCAGACGGGCGTGTTTACGATATTGAGTTCAGTCACTGCCAAAAAATAAACAAGTGTAGGTTAACGGAATCCTTCACTTAGATGACAGAACAAAACCTACACGACTTAGCAATGCATCCTAATCACCGTATCAGCTAACGATCGCATAATGAATACTTTCAGCTAGATTCCATTTTAGATTTCCGTGACATAAGAATAGATTGGATCTACAAACAAGCGCTAAACTTTACAACGGCCAGCTATTACCTGCGTAAGAAAAATTTTTTCCAAGGTTATTACCAACTAGAAGTTTCAATACTATATATATATAATATACATACATATACATATATATATATATATATATATATATATATATATATATATATATATATATATATATATATATATATATATATATATATACACATATACTGTACATACCGAATATACTGTATCTTTTTTTTCAAAAAAATAAAGAGAAGGTTAATATACCCTCTAGAAATTTTAATACGATATAAATCTTTCTTTCATCAGGCAAGGTTATATACCCCTAGAAGCTTCAATACGATATATATATATATATATATATATATATATATATATATATATATATATATATATATATATATATATATATATATATATATATATATATATATATATATATATATATATATATATATATATATATATATTCACAAAAATTAAGGCAAAGTTATATAACTTCTAGAAGTTCCAATACGATATACTTGCATATCTTTCACACTAAAAACAAAAATCAAAGTAAGGTAATACCCAATAAGCTTCAATGTAATACTATTAGACCTTTCATATCTCTATCAAAGCAAGTTTGAGGAGAAGATAATTTCCATTATCTCTCCAACTCTGATCAAAATCACCCACCAAATTTTTTATCTTAAAATTGTGAAATTTCTCATTAAACTTCAATCGACAATTAAAAAGTTCATCTCAAGACCTCCACCAAACGCTTCTTCAGTCATGAAACTGCTTTCTCTTTCAATAGTTTTCTCATTTCAACATTACGAATTCTTTCTTCCCCTGACCTTGAAGTTTGAGAGCCCATAAAAACAATGTTAACACTATAATTACAAATACTATGGTAATTGTGGTAGAAAGTACGTAAATATGTTATTTGAATAGTATATACAGGTGGGGTTTTTTCATATCTTACAGACGAAATACTGTAAATATTTTTATCTGCATAATAAAACTGCCTGTTCATAAGGTCTCCATTTCCATGTCTCAGAAGGTTTTAACGCCAGGGTTTCAATCCTCATTCAGCAGTTAAAGAGAGATTACTTGAAAATGGTCCTGAGATCTCAATACATTCTTCTCAACAACTGGCAAACTTACCATATTCATTCGGCAGCTATAGAATGATTTCTTGAAAATGGTCTTGTAATCTCAATACATTATTCCATACAACTGAGTAATTCAGCACCTTCATTCGGCAGCTATAGAATGATTTCTTGAAAATGGTCTTGTAATCTCAATACATTATTCCATACAACTGGGTAATTCAGCATCTTCATTCGGCAGCTATAGAATGATTTCTTGAAACTGGTCTTGTGATCTTAATACATTCTTCTGTACAAATGGCTAGCTCACCATATTCATTCGGCAGCTATAGAATGATTTCTTGAAACTGGTCTTGTGATATCAACGCATTCTCCTAAACAACAGGCTAAATCTTCAATAATTAGTCGTAAAATTTAAAAAAAAAGAAAAAAAAATTATATACTTTCGTTACATTCAAATCCACGAATCCCATTCATATCAAAACCGAGGTGTCGAGCATTTTAAAATTTTAGAAAATAACCTTCTTCAACAAAGTCAAGACAAAACAAAACATACCCTTCAAAACAAAGAAATAAAACACACGTTGCTCGTTAACCTTTCCACTAGAGTTCGTGATAATTAGATGATGACGTCACTAGCACCAATTAACTGATCCCTGCTTATGATTAGCCAAAGCCTTGGAAGACGAACTTTTTTTTATAAGAAGCTTTCAACGGCACGAGAAACTCAATGTCTTTATCTAGCCTAGATCTGAAGAATGACAGAAGAAAAACGGAGGAAAATTAGATAAGGAGCTAAAAAATAAAGAGAGTATGAGACAGATAAGCTTTTTCATTTATTTATGAATGCTAAATGATAATAATAAATAAAAATATTCAAGAACTACAATTACCCATTAGCTTCTAATTTCAGGGAGTATCAAAATACACTTCTAGTCTTGTTGCAAAACTCGAAATTTATACATTCCTTCAATTTCTCCATCCTCCTGCGCTTTAAAGTGCCATCTCATGCTCACGGTAATTACTGTACATTCGTATACATTCGTTTGCTAACTCGTTGCATAAAAGGTTTTATACATTTTTACATAATAATAATAATAATAATAATAAGAAGAAGAAGAAGAAGAAGAAGAAGAAGAAGAAGAAGAAGAAGAAGAAGAAGAAGAAGAAGAAGAAGAAGAAGAAGAAGAAGAAGAAGAAGAAGAAGAAGAAGAAGAAGAAGAAGAAGAAATTCACAATCTGGTGAAAAACAATCTGTAATAAAAATCCACAATTATATAGTAAACTATATTAATACGTAAAATAAAAAAATTTTACATAGTAATATAGTTTACTATATAATTGTGGATTTTTATTTCACAATAATAATAATAATAATAATAATAATAATAATAATAATAATAATAATAATAATGTTTCATAAAAACAAAAACCACATTTAATATTTTAAACATAAAAGTTTAATATATATTTATTTTTGTTGGTTTTATCTAATATTCTTTATTTTTTACGCTCATACTTTAACACTAGTATGTTATCATTCGCCTACTCATTATCAATCCTACCACTAATTTATATATTTCACCTTCGTTACGGCGCTGAATAACCCTGATGGGTTCCGGCGCTGGGTCTTCATGAACTAAACTTCATCATCAATCAATCAGTCAACAGGAGGAACACACTCATGGCACTTCTCGGGAGGAAGTTTATTTCGAAACAAACTCTCGCAGAAAGCACACACACGAAATCGAGAAAGTGTGTTCAAGCAGCGAAGTCCTTAGGCCAAGGAGGGGAGGAGAAAATTATTAAAGCTCTCATGCAGGAAACATCTTTCCAAGCGGGGAAAATTTCAAAGTCGCATTGGCCCTGCGACAGGAAATTCTTGGGGAAATGGAAACGAGAGCCATTCGTTTTCCCAGAGTTGAGTTTCCCATTTGGTGTTATCAGTTCCTGACTGCGTGGACTTAGGTAGGTTTATCAAGACATGAAATGGAACCTAGAGTGTCTTAATACTCTTCATTCATACTCGTATTTTGTTTGTCGGAATATATGGGAGTTGGAATATAAAATTTAGGCCACCGGACAAGCGTTGGGGCCCGTGAGGTTATTCAGCGCTGAAAATAATTTTGAAATAATTGGTAGGAAAGAGTGGAAGGTAAGATGGGAGAAAAATATGAACGGAAGTACAGTATAAGGAATGAAAGGGGTTGCAGCTGAAGGCTGAAAGGAAAATGCAAAGAACCTTAAATAATGCCTACAGTGCACGGCGTGAGGTGCACTGACGACACTACAGGGTATTTTGTGTCTCCAATCTCTGCTTAAAAAGGGAAGCGTAAGATGAACATATCTCCGTAACATAAAACTAATGCTTTTTTATTGGTGGGGGACAGATATCTGTTTCTGTTTAACATAGATTACCTGTGTGTCCAGCCCATAGCCAACCTCTCTAATCACTGGTCCCCTACATAGATAGGGAGAGTGAAGGTACCTTAGTTCGGGCTTCTGCCCGGAACGTAACGTCTCCAAATACAGGATCCTCTCTTGTATTACCGTCATTTTTCACAGTATGGGGGAAAGAAACTATATGACGATGCAGAAAATGCGTCAAACGGTCACAATTTTCATTATAAATAGATATATAACAGCGTCGCCAAGAGCTATATGAAATGTTTCTATAGAGTTTTTTGAAAATCCACAGCGCTACACAGATCTATGACTAACGCTTCTATAGAGTATTTTGCAAGTCCACTGCACAAGAATTTGTAAAATTAATAGAGCAACCAAGCTGCAAGCGCGGCGTTTCTGTAAGCTACTTTTGAAAAGCCAAGAGTTTTGACACGAACTATGAAAACGATTCTGTCGCTTACACGAATTTCCATAATGTTTTTATCAACTGATTTGAAACGTACCTGAATTAACAAATCCTGCGAGAAACGTTTTTACTGATTATTTACAAAAATCCATCACACAGCCAAATTCTGTACGCAAAGTTTCTGTCATTTAGCAATCTACTGCGCATTTAAAAACATGATAAATATGTGCATTAAAAATTATAAAAAAGTGAACTAAAAAAATTATAAAAATGCACATTAAAATTACAAAATGTGAATTAAAAAAATTTAAATATTCATTATAAAAATTATATAAAGGCGCAGGAAACTTTCTCAGGTCAAACCACTCTCTCCATCGGATCCACCACAATATCCAACTCTAAATTAGATTTCCTATACAAGATTCCTATCCATCAGGTTAATGAAAACGCAACATTATTTGCAGTAAGGCTTCTTATTCCATCATCAATATCTGCATCAGGTTTAATAAAATATATCGAAAGGGTCTTACGTCATCAAGCTAATAAAATTGAGCGGATAAAATATTGGAGCTCTCTTCCACTGATGGCAAATTAACCTCCCACACATTTTGACAAGATTGGTCTACATCGGTTATCGAATCCTCTACGATTTTCTGGTGTATTCGAGAGAGAGAGAGAGAGAGAGAGAGAGAGAGAGAGAGAGAGAGAGAGAGAGAGAGAGAGAGAGACTGGAACGTTGTTGTCTCATTCCTGTTAGGAATAAAACGATCTCTGCACGATACAAGAATTTTAGGTCAAGTTTCTCGATCGGTTTAAGATGAACATTTGAATTCTTCGAACACCGAAGCATCTTTTATTTAACATTAATTTTTAAACCAGAATTCTAAAAGGTCATATATATATATATATATATATATATATATATATATATATATATATATATATATATATATATATATATATATATATATATATATATATATATATAACTCTAAAGGTCATATATATATATATATATATATATATATATATATATATATATATATATATATATATATATATATATATATATACATACATATACACACATACACACATATATATATACATATATAATATATATATATATATACACACACACACACACATATATATACACACACAAAACGAGAAGGAGAATCAAGTAGGCTCCCAACAGCTCTCGTTCGTAAATATATTCCCAATACATATTTACATTTACACCAGTGGATTTATTCGCCAATCTAAAACACCAATCAAGTAAACTTCATCACTTTTTAGAAACTAAAGACAGAAACAGTAAAATAAAAATAAACTAAAACTCTGCCTCTGGAATGACGACTTGATTATCTAGCCGCCCAGAAGAGAAATGGCCGCCGCGGCGCTATTCACACCCCAACACCGTAATTACTGTCATTTCCGGCACCTAAACCACCCAATTAAGGCGATCGATTCCGGGCCCTCTTAAATCACTCCAAAGCATCCCGCATGGCCATTAATATCTAGCGATGGTGAGGGAAATCCATTAATAATTTGGAAACTGAATACCACGTTCCAGGTCCTCCCTTACCAACTCCCCTCCACTATATAATTAAAACATTCACATACAGATGAATAAATAAATTATTAATTTGCTATTTTTATTATTATTATTATTATTATTATTATTATTATTATTTCATAAAAATGTCTTAATAGCATGAGTCACTAAATTGGTGAATAAATATATATCAGAAAATATATACACGAATGACAGCTTTGGGAACCTGCTAGATTCTCCTTCTCAAATTGAGAAGGAGAATCGAGAAGGTTCTCGAAAGATATCGTTTTGTGTATACACACACACACACACACACACACACACACACACACACACACACACACACACACACACATATATATATATATATATATATATATATATATATATATATATATATATATATATATATATATATATATATATATATATATATATATATATATATATATATATGTATAGACACACACATATACACACACACACACACACACACACACACACACATATATATATATATATATATATATATATATATATATATATATATATATATATATATATATATATATATATATATATATATGCACCACTGTGGATTTCTCACAATTATTATTATTATTATTATTATTATTATTATTATTCAGAAGATGAATCCTAATCATATGGAGCAAGGCCGCGAGGGCCACTGACTTGAAAATCAAGCTTCCAAAAAATATGGCGTTCATTAAATAAATAACTTTTACGGCAATTAAATGATGTTTATGTGTAACATAAATCCGCACTAAATTAATTCTGAAGTCAGCAATATTTTAAACCCAAAAAGTATTCGTTCAAAACTCCAGCAAACTAGAGACTTAATGTACGCGCTGCCTTCAGCACATCATCTGGCCTAGAAGGTTTTGATATTAAAACAAGTGATATACTGGACGCTGGGGGTAGGAAGTCATTTCTTAATGGTTGGTGCGAATTTTCCTCTCTTCTATATACCGATTAAAATCCAAATTATATCTATTTACTTTATATATATATATATATGTGTATGTATGTGTAATATATATATATATATATATATATATATATATATATATATATATATATATATATATATATATATATATAATGTACAATGTATGTATGTATATACATGCATCATATATACATATATACTTTTATATATATACATATATGTGTACATATGTATGTACATACATACATTATATATACATATGTATAAATAAGTAAAGTAGGTAGATAAACTTAAGTGTTTTGTGATCACGATCAGAGAGAGAGAGAGAGAGAGAGAGAGAGAGAGAGAGAGAGAGAGAGAGAGAGAGAGAGAGAGAGAGAGAGAGAGAGAGAGAGTTAGCTTTGCCAGCAAGAGGTTATAATCAACCTCCACAAACTCCCAGCAGATACTCGAAAAGGCCTGGGCGCAAGTTAAACGATTGAATTATCAAGACAATGAATAGTTATTGTTTCTGCCATTGGAAGACCAGGAGGATAGTGTTACTTCTGTTAACCGGAAGTATAAAAAATACATTTCTTATTCATACAAAGACACCAGATGTTACTGAAGGTAACAAATACAAATGGAAACAAACCCATCGAATATCGTGGTAACTACTAAAATCTACTAAAACTGTAGAGTCGTGTGCAAACTCTACGCATTCTACTACCCATGTTTCAATATCAGGCGCCCCTGCGCTCGATATTGTGACATTGTACTGTTTCTGGAATTAAAATTCTTGGTTTTCTTCAAGAAAAATTATTAGAAAACTTTTCACACAACTTTTGTAATAATTCCAAAAATCTTCAAAATAGAAATAGCGGTAAAATTTGGCCATGAGGATGTCAACTTTCTTCACAAATAAAACACTAAATACATTAAATAAGAACAAAATATACTTTAGTTTCGATCAAAAAATAAAAATATATAATTTACTTTCGATTAAAACCAATTTCCTTTCGGTCAAAATAACATAAAACATAATTTACTCTAGATCGAAAACAACTGATTTACTTCCGATCAAAATAACATAAAATATACTTTGTTCTCGACCAAAACCAATTTACTTTCGATCAAAATAACATAAAATATACTTTGCTTTTGAACGAAAACAATTTACCTTCGATCAAAATAACGTAAAATATATTTTACTCTAGATCGAAAACAATTAATTTACTTTCGATCAAAATAACATAAAATACACTATGATCTCGACCAAAACCAATTTACTTTCGATCAAAATAACATAAAACATCCAGTACTTTCGACCGAAAAACAATCACAAAAATTTCGATGGGAAAATATATTTCACCTCTCAGGAACATAGATAGAATCTTTCCTATCTCCGCGAATCCCATCGCCAGAAATCGCAAACGATCATAAGAATTCCATTAACTTGCATAAAAAACGAGGTCGTTGATATAGGCAAATGAGGTCACATAATCCAACCCATCCCGATCCACATCACCGTCAGTGTCATGGGAGGCAATTTTAGATCAGGTTACAGGAGGGCCAACAGAACCGACTGAATATTGGAGGAGGGGACACACACACACACACACACAGGAACTTAACAAGCACAGAGATCTCTGTGAGAGAGAGAGAGAGAGAGAGAGAGAGAGAGAGAGAGAGAGAGAGAGAGAGAGAGAGAGAGAGGGGAACTTAACACAGAGGCTGTGTGTGTGTGTGTGTGTGTGAGAGAGAGAGAGAGAGAGAGAGAGAGAGAGAGAGAGAGAGAGAGAGAGTGTGTGTATGAGAGAGAGAGAGAGAGAGAGAGAGAGAGAGAGAGAGAGAGAGAGAGAGAGTGTGTGTGTGTGTGTGTGTGTGTGTGTGTGTGTGTGTGAGAGAGAGAGAGAGAGAGAGAGAGAGAGAGAGAGAGAGAGAGAGTGTGTGTGTGTGTGTGTGTGTGTGTGTGTGTGTGTGTGTGTGTGTGCATGAGAGAGAGAGAGAGAGAGAGAGAGAGAGAGAGAGAGTGTGTGTGTGTGTGTATGAGAGAGAGAGAGAGAGAGAGAGAGAGAGAGAGAGAGAGAGAGAGAGAGAGAGAGAGAGAGAGAGAGTGTGTGTGTGTGTGTGTGTGTGTGTGTGTGTGTGTGTGTGTGTGAGAGAGAGAGAGAGAGAGAGAGAGAGAGAGAGAGAGAGAGAGAGAGAGAGAGATATCAATGAAATACAGTGGAGCAAAACCAACCACTGACGCACACACACACACAGATAAACGAGACACAGTTACCACAAAACTCCCGGAAAAAAAGAAAAAAAAATCCAAAAGTAAAATGTCGCCATCAAGACAATTTCATCATTCAATTGACTCGTATTTCCTCACAGCTCAACTTGCACACTTTTTTCCAAAGTAGGGCAACGCCGAACGGAAGCACAATTTCGTTGTCTAGTTTCATGAATATGAAAATTTCCCAGCTGTGAAACGTGAATCGAATGAACTACATTCTATGTTAACGAGCTGAGTTCGTTGAAAGTCTTTTGTTTCCTAAGTGACACAACTTCCGCATGGCGTTTCGTAATGACACCAGGGTGATAGCTGTTCATTAAGGAGAGAGACAAGGACAATTATTCAATCCTGATGAGGCGACCAAAGTATGCACATATAAATGGTGATGCTTGGTGGGTTCATTAATCGTTTAAATAAGGATGAAATTTGCTAATTATTATTATTATTATTATTATTATTATTATTATTATTATTATTAGGGAGGAGACCTTCTCTATGGGCAGTAGCGTTGAAAGTTATTGCTGTTTCCACGGCATTTAATTTTTATATAGTCTTCTCTATTCGTCTGACAATATTTTCTTTCCATCAGCATGTAGCTGTATATCAAGTTTCCTAAAGACATATACAAAGATTTCTGTTGTCTTAGGTTTATTTCCTCTAACGTGTCGACAGCGCACTGGCGGTTATCTATGAGAGTATAGAAGCAAATGAATTGAGATACAGGTATAGTTTTATTATTATTATTATTATTATTATTATTATTATTATTATTATTATTATTATTATTATTATTATTATTACTGGAGTAACAAATCCACAGTTATGTAAGGGTACAAATACATTCAAAAATAAAGCTAAACAAAGGTCTTTCGAGAACCCGTACGATTCCCCTTTTCAATTACACCAAT
This sequence comes from Macrobrachium rosenbergii, assembly GCF_040412425.1. Classification (NCBI taxonomy): domain Eukaryota; kingdom Metazoa; phylum Arthropoda; class Malacostraca; order Decapoda; family Palaemonidae; genus Macrobrachium; species Macrobrachium rosenbergii. The sequence continues at coordinate 43,935,459 of NC_089753.1, read as the reverse complement.
ACTTAACTGTGGATTTGATTCTCCACATTCAAGACTCATGCTACTACTATTATTATTATTATATTATTATTATTATTATTATTATTATTATTATTATTATTATTATTATTATTATTATTATTATTTTGTAATTTCTTGAATAAATATATATATATATATATATATATATATATATATATATATATATATATATATATATATATATATTCTAATATCCTTAAATAAGACAATTTTGAACAAGAATCTTGCCCGACTGCATCCGTGAACATTGCAGTATTGGGAGATGTAAAATCGACTTCAGTTATAACAGTTTCGTATCTGACTGCACATTGCTTTCTTTACGAATTACAATAAATACTTTTTGTGTAGCTGATTCAATTTTTTCTGATCAAATTTCATTTGGTTAGCAATCAAATAAATTCCCCACAATAAAATCTAAATACCTTCATCAGTACACGAAAATCCTTTTCGCAAGAAGCCGAGCATTTGGCTCTCAACCTCACAATACGCAAATTGGGTCGACTTAAAACAATTTTGACTAATAAAGTCTTTGGCAAGATTTGACAAATAACCCTAACTTTTTCCCAGCATCAAAGAAAGCCGTGGGAGACTAAAAACTTTCCGTTTGGTCTTTCTTCCGTTTTCGATGTTTAATCTTTTTCCATTTTATGCTTTCTTCCCCTTTCGATGTTTAATCTTTTTCCATTTTATTCTTTCTTCCACTTTCGATGTTTAATCTTTTTTCATTTTATTATTTCTTCCATTTTCGATGTTTAATCTTTTTTCCATTTTATTCTTTCTTCCACTTTCGATGTTTAATCTTTTTTCATTTTATTATTTCTTCCATTTTCGATGTTTAATCTTTTTTCCATTTTATTCTTTCTTCCATTTTCGATACTTAATCTTTTTTTCCATTTTCATTTTTCTTCCATTTTCGATGTTTAATCTTTTTTCCATTTTATTATTTCTTCCAATTTCGATGTTTAATCTTATTTCCATTTTAACCTTTCTTCCATTGTCGATGTTTAATATTTTTCCCATTTTATTCTTTCTTCCACTTTCGAGGTTTAATCTTTTTTTTAAATTTTAATCTTTCTTCCATTTTCGATGTTTAATCTTTTTCCATTTTATTCTTTCTTCCATTTTCGATGTTTAATCTTTTTTCCATTTTATTCTTTCTTCCATTTTCGATGTTTAATCTTTTTTCCATTTTATTCTTTCTTCCATTTTCGATGTTTAATATTTTTTCCATTTTAACCTTTCTTCCATTGTGGATGTTTAATCTTTTTTCCATTTTATTCCCTCTTCCATTTGCGATGTTTAATCTTTTTTCCATTTTAATCTTTCTTCCATTTTCGATGTTTAATCTTTTTTTATTTTCGATGTTTAGGAGTAAAAATTATTTGTTTCTACAGCCTTTTTTTCCATTTTCGATGTTCTAGGCTAAAAACGATGGCTGTATTTTAAATTTTTCTCCTTCATTATCAGTGTCAATTAACAAACTTTTTTTCCCTTCATTTTTTCCTGTTCACTTTCTTATTTCCAGTATTCTGAGAAAAAGGAACTAAGCACAATATCATAGGAAAAGAACTAGTTTTTTAACGACTGGTAACAGAAATTGAGAATGGCCTTTGATTTGGCGAAATCAAAGCCAGTCCATTAGCAGTTATTTAATCGCATCTACCTTATTCGAGCAAATAAACAGAACCTTCCATACGCTTGTATCTGGTTACCTGTCAGTCAACAGAATTGTATTTAACTCTTCACTTCTCTAAACCAAAGTCTCGACTTCTCTTAAATCAAATATTACGCTCTTAACTGACCCGAATTATTCAGCAAACAATATACGATTCACCTCAACTGTTTGCAATTCCAGATTACCAACACTTCCTATGTTAACCAAAGAATAATATTCCGATTCCAGCGGTTTACACCAAGCCTCTCTTTTACCTGTAACAACTTACTCTGTTGGTCCAAGCATAAACTGACCTCATTAGTGCAGTGCACAAAGAGACTTACTTTCGCAGTCTGTGAGTCTGATTACACAACTGTTAGAGCGGCCATTTGTGTTTTTGGAAACAAAGCGAACGAGATAAAGAGAAATCCAACGAGAACAATTCCTTTTAATGGCAATGACAATGGGATGGTGGAAAATTGGTAAAATAAAACAGCCTTAAAAATATACAGCTCGAATATATCCCAAAAACATACAGTTTGAATCATAAATACAGTATAGAGTACATGCATGTATACACATACTATATATCTACATATATATCTATATCTATCTATCTATCTATCTATCTATATATACATATATATATATATATATATATATATATATATATATATATATATATATATATATATATATATATATATATATAATGTGTGTGTGTTACATAATATATATTATACAAATATGTATATGTGTGTGTGTGTGTGCATGTAACGTGATGCGTCTACAGTATTATATATATATATATATATATATATATATATATATATATATATATATATATATATATATATACATATATAACTTCAGCTTTTGATTTCACTCATGATAGCTGTACATGGCTGACAAAATAACCAAGTTCAAACCAGAAACAAATTACAAAAGATTTCCAATACAGCACAGACAATAATACTCAAACGGTGTTTCACACCACGAGCGATACACTACGCTAGGGAAAACAAAGCTAATAAATTCGTATTATTACCACGGCAACACTTTATACCCTTTCATCAATGGGCGAAAACGCTTCCAGCGGCCCATTCATGATACTTCTGTGCGTCACGTGTTGCGTTTGCTTTGAATAACAACAACTTGGAAACGTTTGATGAGGTTAAAATTTCAGTCTGTTGCATTTGCGCCATGCAATTTTACTCCTGGTTGAGTAAAAAATAAAAGATTACTGACATCAAAATCGAGAGAGAGAGAGAGAGAGAGAGAGAGAGAGAGAGAGAGAGAGAGATCTTTTATCAGCCAGCGTTTTACAACACCACAATGGAAGAATTACAAGAAATATAAGCTAGATCAGATTAGATGAGAGAGAGAGAGAGAGAGAGAGAGAGAGAGAGAGAGAGAGAGAGAGAGATAGAATCTCTTATCAGCCACCGTTTTAATAAACCACAATGGAAGAATTACAAGAAATATAAGCTAGATCAGGTTAGATGAGAGAGAGAGAGAGAGAGAGAGAGAGAGAGAGAGAGAGAGAGAGAGAGAGAGAGAGTCTCTATCAGACACCGTTTTACCACACCACAATGGAAGAATCACAAGAAATATAAGCTACAGTAGATCAGATTAGATGAGAGAGAGAGAGAGAGAGAGAGAGAGAGAGAGAGAGAGAGAGAGAGAGAGAGAGAGAGAGAGAGAGAGAGTCTCTTATCAGACACCGTTTTACCACACCACAATGGAAGAATCACAAGAAATATAAGCTACAGTAGATCAGATTAGATGAGAGAGAGAGAGAGAGAGAGAGAGAGAGAGAGAGAGAGAGAGAGAGAGAGAGAGAGAGAGAAAGAGACCAGCGTTTTAATAAACCACAATGGAAGAATTATATACAAGAAATATGAGCCAGATCAGATTAGATGAGAGAAAGAGAGAGAGAATCTTTTATTAGCCAGCGTTTTACCACATCACAATGGAAGAATTACAAGAAATATACGCTAGATCAGATTAAATGAAGAGAGAGAGAGAGAGAGAGAGAGAGAGAGAGAGAGAGAGAGAGAGAGAGAGAGAGAGAGAGAGATTACCTCTGACATTACCCCTGACAATATCATTAATACGCACAGACATACGAGATATCTCTTGGCATTTACCCTGACAACAATACCGTCATTATTTCCCCAACAGAGGGAAAGAACGAGAGATGAACACGAGGAAGATACACTAATTGATTTATTAATTTATGGCAGAGACAGGTAATAACAGATCAAATTACAAACCATACTCATATGACGTTTGTTGATGGAATCATAATGTAAATGTCACATGTGGGACGCAGTTTACAATCTTTTCCCAAACGAGAAAAGTGATAGGAGTCTGCTGTACATTTGAATGGAGACAAAGGCCTCGAAAGGCATCTATAGAAGCATTAATAGAGGCGATATATAATAGGAGATTAACTTTATTAGAAAACCAATCAAATTAACCCAAGTAAGAATAATGATGATTATAAATTGTCATTACTTCAGTTACATAAATACTGATATGAAATTAACAGTGACATATCTAGTTTTTATATGCTTTGTACTAGAGCTTTTTCTTATCTTTTAATTTAAACACATTTTCCAACACGGCCTCCATGTCACGTCGAAATACCAAATATTACTAGTACACACGTATCCTTCTCTCTCTCTCTCTCTCTCTCTCTCTCTCTCTCTCTCTCTCTCTCTCTCTCTCTCTCTCTCTCTCTCTCTCTCCCATACACACACACACACATTATATAGTCATTAAAAGGTACAAAAGTGATGATTATACGAACAAAGTTACAGCCACGAAGGAAAAAGTGAAACAATGAGATAAGTACGTTTGCCTTATTACCAAGACATGGTCACAAAACGGTCAACAGATTAACATCGAAATCTACCTATTGGTAATACTCTTTATTTCTTCTTTCAAATCCTTCTGGAATATATGTTTTATTACAGGGTCAAAAGAAAATAATCCTGGGCTTAAATTAAGATTATTCTCCCAGGTCAACTGATCATAACAGATTCCAACAAGTTCCTGGAAATAGTTTCATTGCTTCGTTTCATTACATTGCTTTATGTCCAATTTATTCTGTGGGACTTTTCACTTAGATGCAAAAATAGAGCATTATTAGTCTGACCTGTTCTTACTGAATATTTGTGTTGTTGTTTTAATCTAGTATTTAATTCTTTATTGGTCTGACCTAAGTAAAATAAATCACAATCCATACAAGGAACTTTGTATTCAATATTGATATCTTTTCGGTGGCTATTTTTATAAGCATGTTTTTATATTATTATATGTGAAAAATACATTTGTATGAAACAATTTTAAAAAGACTTTACAGCTTCAAATCCCATAAAATGGGAATATATATATATATATATATATATATATATATATATATATATATATATATATATTATATATATATATATATATATATATATGTATACATAGTCCACGTCGCCAGGTCCCTGACACATGCAAATGACCAGATTTGTCTACATAACCCACTTCGCCTCAACTACAGTAACCTACATACCACATATAAAGAAAAAGTTTTTTGCGATTTTTGAATCACGTGACCCAAAATGAACATGCTCCCAAAAACCTAATTTGCAGCGTAATTAACATTAGATTAACGACATAAAATTAACTTTCATGTGCTAACATATCCAGATGATGCTTATACCGATGAATTTTCCATTAACTGTTCTGGATAAGAAGTTTTTAGTTTTCCTACAAATTCCAATATGGGTGCCATGACATGCAACGTTGACGTAATTCCACAAACGTGGCACCAGATGGCACCACAAAGCTGCAGAGACTATCACCCTGCCAAACACCACTTGCCTACGTTTACTTCCATGCATAAGTAATGATTCGCGTGACTGGGCAACGTGTTGTATGCAAATGAGCTCATTTTTCCATATGACCTCCCATACGACAGCGTGCAAAGCAAATTTGAATATATGTTTCTAAGTTACATAAAATTTCATACATTTTCACTCAAGTTACTGTCAAAACTTGGCTATCACAGCCCAATTTGCATTCGGTTGAACATTACTATCATAAAATTTCAATGGCCAGTTTAGTTATATTGTTACAATAATTTTTCATTAGCCGTTCTGGAAAAGGTTTTTATTATTTTTAACACAATCCAATAAGGCCATCAGGTCACGTGAACTACGCCATTAACACCTTCAGAGTATATAATTCAACTATACTGTTATTATAGTATAAAACTTCATCACATCTCAGAACCATTTTTCCTAATGATCGGGTAAAAAAAATGGTCACTAATAATAACAATAATAATAATAACAATAATAATAATAATAATAATAATAATAATTAATAATAATAATAATAACAATAATAATAATAATTATTATTATTATTATTATTATTATTATTATTATTATTATTATTATTATTATTATCGCCACCAAACACCATTACCAAACAACAGATGTTAATCATAAAAATTAAACCCAAACAAAAAAATATAAGTTTAGATGCATCAACCCCGAGTTACAAATACAAATAAACGTCAACCTTTTGGAGGTACTGCGAAAATAGTAGCAAGGAGACACACACACACACGAAAGTCTCTTAAACGTCTCTGAAATAGAGATAGATTGTGGCGAGACCTTCCCTCGGGAACAACGTGCCTGGAATTAATCTCTCTCTCTCTCTCTCTCTCTCTCTCTCTCTCTCTCTCTCTCTCTCTCTCTCTCTCTCTCTCTCTTGTATTATAACAAAGACTGCCGGCGGGGTGTCGCCAACCATCTTGCCCATAGACCTTGAAAAAGTTACTTGGGGACATTCCTGGCAAAGACGTGTTGCAGAGAGAGAGAGAGAGAGAGAGAGCGAGTGTGTTTTTATCACAAATATAAGATCTACATGTGTCTTCGACAACGAGAGAGAGAGAGAGAGAGAGAGAGTTTTAATAAAAATATAAGATCTACGTGTCTTGGGCACCGAGAGAGAGAGAGAGAGAGAGAGAGAGAGAGAGAGAGAGAGAGAGAGAGAGAGAGAGAGAGAGAGAGAGAGCTTAAATCACGAATAGGCCTATATGATCTACGTGTGTTGAAAAACTGGGGAGAGAGAGAGAGAGAGAGAGAGAGAGAGAGAGAGAGAGAGAGAGAGAGAGAGAGAGAGAGAGAGAGAGAGTTAAATCATGAATTTATGATCTACGTGTGTTGGAAAAAGCCATTTTTCATTTTCGTCTAGCGTCTTAATGGCCTAGTTAGTTTAACCTACCCTCTTGGAAGAGATTCTGAGGTCAAAAAAATCCATTAGGCGACTGAACCCGTTTATTAAAACCAATTTTATCCTTCATACTCTTCTAACTCGTCTTGTTAAGGACCTAGGTTAAATTGAAGCATTATGTTTTGCGTTATTTTTTATAATTTCTTTATAACAAAATTTAAAGACGCTTCAAGTACACATCTACAGTAATCACATCCTTACTATACTCATTATACTCTCCACTACATCAGTCTTCAAGATTGCCCAATCAACCACGAGTATAAGGCAATTTATATTCATTAGTTATGTTCCTGGTACTTTTTTTTTTTTAACTCACTTTTGAAAAAGTTATAACCTTTCATTAATGCTACTCTGTGCGCCCTTAATAGCATCAGACATGAGACATTATGGCTTCAAGCTGTGTAAATTACTGGATTATTTCTCCCAACCCAGGGGAAAATTTTTTGCAAACACAAAAAAGAATAGATTTGCTTTCTCTGTGTGTCGGATGCGACGCAAAGGGAACGTATCTCTCTCTCTCTCTCTCTCTCTCTCTCTCTCTCTCTCTCTCTCTCTCTCTCTCTTTCTTTTCTTAGCTGCTGTGACTGTTCCACGTATCTACGCGATCATATTTCTATTCACAATTTAATAAGCACAAAGGATAAATAGGAAATTAAATATCAAATCGCAAATCTAAAGATTAATAATATATATATATATATATATATATATATATATATATATATATATATATATATATATATATATATATATATATATTTATAATTTATATACATTATATATATACAATGATCAAAAACACAAGGAACAATCATAATCCAGATTTCATCTGTTCCCCTCTGCCTCCTCCTACTTAGCTGTCTAACTCCCTGAACTTTACCTTGATCCAATTTCGACCTTTCTTCCCAGAACAAATATACTGTACTTCGTAAGTGCTCTTACAATCTCGATATGGGACTCGAGGTCTCGTTAAACTAATTCATAAAAAAAAAAAGGATTTGAATACATATAAAGGAGTCAATTCCGTTTCCTGGAAGTTTGCCTCAAAGAGGATTTGGAATAACCCGAAACCCTTCAGCTAATGACGACAGCATCAAGGTTACAAAGTATAAGCAGACTTACAAAGCATCTATCAATCTATCTATCTATAAAAGCTGCAACGACACACGTTCTATTTAAATCTAATTCCCAATTCGTAACGCAAACATATTTATATTAATTAATCAAAAATAAATCAGGCTCAAATTAAAATATATAACCTTCGGTTCCTCCCTTCAAAAGACAATGTTACTAATAAACGGGGTAGGAACATTAAACAATACGTTAAAAACCATTATCTTATCCAAGATTTAACCCAACAAAGCCTAAATTATTAAAGAAAATATAAAGACTTCAAACTAACTGCAAAGCTTTGAGTGAACGACAATGCTCCCAGTCAGTGGATATCTGATAAAGATGGATTGGAATGGAAAATAGAGTTTAGGCCAAAGACCAAGCGCTGGGACCTATGAGGTCATTCAGCGCTGGAAGGCAAGTTGAGAGTAGGTAGGTTTGAAAGGTGTAACGGGAAGAAATCTTCACAGCTGCAACATGAAATAATTGTTAAGAGAGGGTGGACAGCAAGATGGAAGAAAGATAATATGAATGGAGGTACAGTAAAAGGAATGAAAGGGGTTGGAGCTAGGGACAGAAGAGACGCCGCAAAGAACCTTTAGTAATGCCTACAGTGCATCCCGTGAGGTGCACTGACGACAATACCCCGCTACTGGGGTCTCCTAAAGAAAATCAATTTCATATCTGAAAACTATCTAGAGCTTTCTGACACCTCCCGGATTTTGGAATGCAAGCGGTTGCTTTTAACCTTGAAAGCTTGCACACACACGCAGACACACACACGCACACACACACACACATATATATATACACACACACACAAACTTTCAGTACAGGACAAAGATTAGTTCTATTAAAGAACGCAAAATTTGCACTTTATAACTTCTACCCAACTGCCGAAATGTCGTAAAATAAACATGCAAAGGTGGAATTCACTTCATCTGGGAAATAACTGGCGCCCTAATAGAATTACAGAGAATGAGTGTTACTTCACTGGCTGCAATTCGAGCCTTTTTCTTTAGTGGTTGTAACCAGGATATCAGGAAGTCATCCACAAAGGTGTCTTGATAGCTGGGCTGATCATGTAATTTCGATATTTCGCAAAACCTTTATTTTATTAAAAAAAAAAACATCTATAATCACACAAAAACGTAATGAGGAAATTTCACAATGAAATTAATTTCCACGAAAAAAATTATCAATCCCTACACACTTACAAGTGTGCATGAGCTCAAGTATGTCAAGTACTTGGCATGTATCGATGAAAATTTATGGCTCATAACTACAGATAAATGGCTAGTGCGCATGCGCTGGGGTGTTCTCAGTACTTGGAAAGAATTGCATGAAGTAATTTGCTCTGAAAGAAGACCTTTAATCTCCGAGCTCCCATGCCTTAAACCTCAACAAAGCTTAATGAAAGCAAGGAAGTTCTAGGAAAAGGGGTAAACGCAAAGTGTGCTTTCCAGACATCAGAGAGAGAGAGAGAGAGAGAGAGAGAGAGAGAGAGTTTTAATCACAAATATAAGATCTACGTGCACTGGACAACGAGAGAGAGAGAGAGAGAGAGAGAGAGAGAGAGAGAGAGAGGGTGTGTTTTAATCCCGAATATATGGTGTGCGTGTGTTGGGGAGAGAGAAAGTTAAGTATACCTTAGTTTTACCAGACCACTGAGCTGATTAACAGCTCTCCTAGGGCTGGCCCGAAGGATTAGACCTATTTTACGTGGCTAAGAACCAATTGGTTACTTAGCAACGGGACCTACAGCTTATTGTGGAATCCGAACCACATTATAGAGAGAAATGAATTTCTATCACCAAAAATAAATTCCTCTAACTCTTCATCAGCCGGCCGGGAGAATTGAACGAGAGAGAGAGACGGGGAGGGGAAGAAACACAGGATAGAAATCAAATCCAGAAAGTTGCTGGAGTTTTTATATATAATAAATATATATATATATATATATATATATATATATATATATATATATATATATATATATATATATATATATATATATATATATATACTGTATATGGGAGTGAATAACCATGGTATACAGACGTTAAATAAATAAACAGGCAAAATGATAAATAAAACAAAGACGGAATGGACACATTATATGGACTTTATGTCTGCCAGCATCCCTTATAAATTATCAATTTTGGCCCAACTATGAAGAAATGGATCACCCTTTTGAAACCATCTCGCAAAAACTGAACCCCTAATCATACACAGGGAACCATCAAATCGGCCCTGGCTAGATGATTAGAACTGGAAGAGGAGTATAAAATTTAGGCCGAAGGACAAGCGCTGGGACCTATGGGGTCATTCGGCGCTGATAGGGAAATTGAGAGTAAAGGAGGTTTTTAAGGCGTAACAGGAGGAAAACCTCGCAGTTGCAAACTGAAACAACTGTTAGAAGAGGGTGGACAGTAAGATGGAAGAAGGAGAATATGAACGGAGGTCTAGGTAGATGATGCAACCAAAATATATATAAATAAATAAACTTCAAACGTCGCTTCCCACAAATACTGGAAAACCGAACTACAGACAGCCCCTAACTTTCACTCGTCGTTTTTCCAACGAACTTTCTAAGGGTGAATTAACCTACTTCTACTCTCTCTCTCTTTCTCTTTCTCTTTCCCTAGGGTTTTATTGTATTACCTTGTGTCCATTATGTCGTTACACTGAACTTTCATCTGGCTTGAACGATATTTTCACTTTCCATTGTATGAGAAAATCTTTTCACATATAGCAATGAGTATAGCTGCTGCACTATAGCACAAACACATGCCCAATATATATATATATATATATATATATATATATATATATATATATATATATATATATATATATATATATATATATATATATATATATATATATATATATATATATATATATATATATATATATATATATATATATATATACATAAAAATTATATATATATATATTATATATACACATATATACATATATATATATATAGTCCTTTTCACAGAACGCTGGCAGGTGCGTCGTAATTTATCCAAGAGACTTTTTTTAAACCTCTTTGACCACTGTTCTCATCACCGTATGTCCGAAACCCAGCCCCATTTTTCAGCTTCGAATCATTCTCCTAAAAGTTTTAAGAGAGAGAGAGAGAGAGAGAGAGAGAGAGAGAGAGAGAAAAGAAAAGATAAAATTTTCTACTCCTTTCATATTTCTGAAGGTTGTGAAAATATATTTTTGGGAAACAATTAAAGGTACTGAACGCTTTTTTATCAAATGCTAGTGAAAGTAATAAAAAAAAAAAAAAAAAACGGAAGTCTGAGAAAATCAAGAACGTTCATTTACTGAATGTTTATCAACTGTACGTTTATGCACTGGTAAGTAATGAAAGCTATGTCTATTAATTTATTGGGTGCAATAAAAACTATGAACTTTTATTTACTGAATACTAGTAAAAAGTACTGAATACCTCATTAATAAAGTTAAATATTACTGACTGATTATGCTCATCTGTTGGACACCCTCGATATTTCCATACAAACATCTGGCCACCTTTCGAGGTGAGCACATCTGCATACTAGATAAAAAAAAAATAAATAAATCATACTTCTGCTTTCAATCATAACCTGTCCTTCAGTGAGTAAGGTATTAAACTTAATTTAATTTATATATATATATATATATATGTGTGTGTGTGTGTGTGTGTGTGTGTGTGTGTGTGTGTGTGTGTGTGTGTGTGTGTGTGTGTGTGTGTGTGTTTGTGTATATGTATTATATATATATATATATATATATATATATATATATATATATATATATAAATATAAAGACGCTCATAAATTATCAGTTATTACTTGAAGCGCAGCGAATAACACGGGATTCAAAGATTATCCTACGCAATCCAAGTTATGAGTCGGTAAAGTTACACTAATATCCCATTCACTTGAAGACAGGATGATATAGAAAGTAACTTAATTTGATAATAGCTGCGTTACTGTTGATTTAAGTATTACAGCACACTTTCCTTGCGTATAAAAGGATGTCCGTAATGTGAACAAGTAAGAAATACGCCGAAGTTTCTTCGGCGCAACCGAGTTTTCTGTACAGCGCATAATGTTGTATGAAACTCCCAGCTACGGCCCATGAAACACGCATCCACGGCCCTGTGCTGGCCTGTGTTGTTGGTACCTATAGAGGTGCCAGACGTACGATCATGGCTAACTCTAACCTTAAATAAAATAAAAACTACTGTGGCTAAAGGGCTGCAATTTGGTACGTACGTCTGATGATTGGAGGGTGGATGATCGACATACCAATTTGCAGCCCTCTAGCCTCAGTGGTTTTTAAGATCTGAGGGCGGACAGAAAAAGTGTGGACGGACAGACAAATAGCCATCTCAGTAGTTTTCTTTTATAGGAAACTAAAAATTGCATAAACTGGTGAAATTTTTCAACATCGTAATTGCCATTACAAAAGCAATGGCTACTGATATAAAATTAAGAGTTTGGTATTTACAGTGGTTAATTTTGACCTGATTACAGAAGTTATATTTTTAAATTCATAACTTCAACTAAAACTAACACATTCCCGTAATTATTTCCACACTTGTGTACTCATTACCAAACACACAACTGCAGTCATTTGTGAACGTCTGAAATCATGAAATTCTGATTTGCATATAACCACCATAACACTTTCAGATTACCAATATTCATATTTAGATTCTGATTCGCATAATATTGCCACAACACTTTCAGATTACCAATATTCATATTTAGATTCTGATTCGCATAATATTGCCACAATACTTTCAGATTACCGATATTCATATTTAGATTCTGATTCGCGTAATATTGCCACAATACTTTCAGATTACCAGTATTCATATTTAGATTCTGATTCGCATAATATTGCCAGCATACTTTCATATTACCAATATTCATATTTATATAGCGTCCCAAAATAAATAAATGGATCATTCTTCTCATAATTCAACTATTTATAATTAATAAAATTAATAAATATCTCATTTCTAAAGAGTTAAAAGTATCAAAACGATATATAACAATTTGGATCATCTAATCAACTCAAAATCCACTGAAATAAATAAATAGGCTTTTTATAGGTGAGGAAAATTAACTTTTTATCCAATCTACGTCAGCTGATAAATAATTCAATTAATGAACGTTATATCGACGGTGTGTGTGGGGTGGTAGGGGTGGGGGTGGGGGGTTGGTTACAGTGCATAAGTGTTTGCGTTGAAGATAATCGAACCTTTCGCTAATTATGTTTGCATGATTTAATTAAGAGATAGCGGCGGAGGCGCGTCTGCAATTGCCGTGGCCACAATCAACAACAATTTCAGCTGTAATTACAATAATAATAACAATAATAATAACAATAATTCGTGTTGCCACCACTAGTGGTGGAGCTGCTGCTTTGTTTCTGTAGTGACTTCATCATAAAATTACTGATATCATTATCTGAATTGCGGTGAATATGGAATTTAGGCCAAAGGCCAAGCACTGGGACCTATGAGGTCTTTCAGCGCTGAGACGGATATTGACAGTAAAAGGTTTGAAAGGTGTAACACAAGGAAAACCTCTCGGTTGCACTACGAATCAATTGTTAGGAGAGAGTGGAAAGTAGGATGGAAGAAAGATAATATGAAAGGAGGTACAGTAATTAAGTAGCTATCGTGCGGGTAGGACGTGTCTGTGAAGTCTGTGAAAAGTGCCCGACTTGCGCGATGTTCAAAGTGAATACGAAGAAAAAATAAATACTGTAGAAATTAAATCCAGTAAAGGGAAGATCAAACTACAATGCGAACTTCTTCTTCGTCTTTAACGTGCATTTTTCCCATTATTATACATTATCTTATAATTATCGAAGCAGCACGTAAAGATGGAACACTAAAGAAAATACTGGAGAAGGATGAGTCAACAACCCAAATCGAGAGAGAGATTAAGCAACCTGCGGACACTGCTCTGGGGAAGTTGATGATGAAGGGACTTGCTCTGAAATGTTTGACGCATGGTTTCATTATGAATGTTCATCTATCGAGGTCAGATACACACCCACATTTCGTAGTGATAACATATTGTACATCCGTAATAATTGCAAGAGGCCTGAACAAAGAACACACAAAAAACTCATTGAAGATGAACTTGAAGAAATAAAAGAAAACAGAGATATTAAGTATACCTTAGTTTAACCAGACCACTAAGCTGATTAACAGCTCTCCTAGGGCTGGCCCGAAGGATTAGACTTATTTTACGTGGCTAAGAACCAACTGGTTACCTAGCAACGGGACCTACAGCTTATTGTGGAATCCGAACCACATTATACCGAGAAATGAATTTCTGAAGAGATATTAACAAAGTTGATTCAGGATTCGGCTCAGAAAACTAGTGACGTAATGATCAACATTGATGAAATCCAAAACAAAATTGATTATGTTGATAAAGATGTCAAGACCATGACAAACATGGACAAAACTTATGCTGAATCACTAAAGACAAAAAAAGTGCTTCTGATCAAATCTACAAAGGAAGAGAGCACGGCAGCTAATGAAAAGAGACAAATTATGAGTAAAATAACGGCGCCACTTGAACAGGTTAGAACAACAAGAGATGGACACTTATTTGTAAGAGATTTCCAGAGAGGAAAAACTTAGAAAAGGCAAAAACGGAGATTCAGAAAATCAACAATATATCAGTAAATGAGAAGGGTAAACTTAAACCAAAAATAAAAGTAGTCTATGTCCCGAAGGATGAAGATGACATTGTCGATAGCATTGTAAAGAAAAATCTATGGATAGGTAGCCTCATTTCTGAAAATGACGACCTGAAAATTGTTAAGGAAATGATAGCCACAGATGACAAATATAAACACTATATATCATCATACGCACGCTACAAATACGAAAGGCTATCTATGATAGAGGTGACAAATTGTGTATACTGTATGGCCGTTGCAAAGTATACGACTGTTACATGCCCTATCAATGCTATAAATGTCAGGAATTTGGTCACAGCGCAACAAATTGTAGAAATGACCAAGCTTGCCCTAGATGTGGTGAAAATCATAAATCAAGCGAATGTGCTAGCAACATCTTCGAGTGTAAAAATTGTGTAAAGAAAGGTCATAGCGATACTAAACATAAAACAAGTGACGGCAAGAAGTGCACAGTATACAAAGAATATGTGTCAAAGGCGAAAAATAATACGGATCATGGCTTTGACTAATAATCTTATATGCAATTTAATACGAGAAGAAAGCAATTTTAAAAAAGAACAAAAGACTCTCCTATTCTGCAGGAGCTATGATACTGACGAGAAAACACTGAAAGACAATTATAAAATATATAAGAAGCACCTTATTTTGAAAACGTACAAGGGCCCGCCAGAGAGGGAATTACCTGTGGAGGGCTCTACATAAAACTAAATAAAGTGAAACAAAGTGAAAGTAAAAGGAACAAAAGGAACTGCAGCTAATAAGGGTGGAAGGCACGCTGCAAAGAACCTTAAGTAATGCCTACAGTGCACCGCATGAGGTGCACTGACGGCACTACTCCAACACCCCCATCTCTCGCACACAATCACGACTTTGCTTATATATTAAAAATTACCACTAGATTTTATGCAAGATTCTCTCTCTCTCTCTCTCTCTCTCTCTCTCTCTCTGTGTGTGTGTGTGTGTGTGTTGGCGGTGCTACACTAAAGTTTATCTAATTTGTAAAATAATGATAACATTTCACAAACTAAATAAACTGAGGCTTATTACCATCAAACTACTTTTCAAGACAAGATAAAAAGCAAGTATTAAGAATCCTACCATAATGACTCGGTAAAATTAAGTTGCCCAAATAGGTTACTTAACATAATTAGAAAAAATACTACACCCTGACAATGGGGTTTGATGGAAAAATACTATTATCTAATTATCCCTCACGAGAGTGTTAACCATTTAAAAATCGGAAGAGAGGGTGCAAGTACACGATTATGAACGTCATAATGATGGCAAAATAATTATGCACAGAGAGAGAGAGAGAGAGAGAGAGAGAGAGAGAGAGAGAGAGAGAGAGAGAGAGAGAGAGAGAGAGATGCCTTAAATATAAACGTGATGAATATAATTCAGAAAATCGGGCTTTTAATCCAGAAGTGAAAGTGAAAGAGAGAGAGAGAAGAGAGAGAGAGAGAGAGAGAGAGAGAGAGAGAGAGAGAGAGAATACAATAATTACTAACGACATAACCCTTATATTCCTAAAACAAACAAACAAACAAAATTTTCTCCCTTCCCCTACAAAGTCTAAACCAAGCCCGCGTACCGATGAAGCGGGGAAATTCCCAATAAGCCGAGGAAGTTTTATGTCTCTGGAAAAAAAAAAAATAACATCTCTCCTGTCATACTAAGACTTTCCTAGAAAAAAATTTATTAAAGTTTGCATGGACAGACGTGGGTTATGGTAACCTAATAAGCCAATCACTTAGATCTCAAAACATATGAGAAGGACTCTTGTTGAATATTATGTTTATTATATTACTGATATGTGACTGTCAATGCATTATTTATATATATATATATATATATATATATATATATATATATATATATATATATATATATATATATATATATATATATATATATATATATATATATATATACATATAAATATACAGTATCATATACAGTATATATATATATATATATATTTTAATTTACGCTGTATCGCTTAGTTATTAATAAAACAGAAATTTCCCATTTTAGGGAATGTGGTACAGCAACAGTATAGGAGCGACAAGAGATTTTTAGGGCGTGTTTTTGCTTTCCCCTACTTAACGAGACGCCTGGGAATACACCTGGGAAGGATAATGGCTGTTCCTGCTAGCTAAGCCCCAAACATAATTAAAAGCCTTTTGTACTGCCAAATACTGGCGAGGATTTTCTCTTGTTAATCAGCGGGTACAGGCCTCAGCCGTCGCTGCAAGCAATGTTTTCTGCCATATAAAGGGCAAGACCACAGACATCGTCTTACGGGCTGCTCTATGAGCAAGAGCCTGTGCTGGCATAAAGCCAGCTTAATAAAAAAAACATATCGTCAGCTATAGTCTGCTTGTGTACGCCGACGGCTCTGTTCGCCTGAGAATCTAGCCGCGTGCCAGGAGGCACTCATCTCCTATACACTTGGAGAGCTTTATGCTAAGTTCACACATTCACGTATCAAGGCACGCATGCGCACACACAGCCAGAATTGGTGAAACTTGCGCATACGCGAGAAAATAGGCCCCGCCCAACTGGATACGTGTCACGGGACGATGTGCGTGATGCATGCGCATTATAGTGCGCCCGCAAATGTACGCACTGCGTAAGGGTGACGTGACGCTGACAAACAAGCGGCGGCGCAGGCAGAAGTAGTGCGTGGCAGAGCACGTAACACCAGCGTACGTATACCGTATGTGTTACGTTCTGCGTAACTGAGTTACGCAAACGTCACGTTGGCCCCACGTACTGCGGGGGTTAAACCCCAGCTATATCGTACCAGAGACCTGTAGTTATTTTGCCCTTTTTAATAATTTCTGTACATGGAATCTATTCTGATATGATATTTCTATCATTTTTGAAAGTACCTTCTCTTAACATTGTTTCTATTCTTCTTCTTCTTCTTCGTCTTTAACGTGCATTTTTCCCATTATTATATGGGGTAAGCACGATGCCTTCTTTTGAAGGACTTTGATTTGGCGGTCTGTTCCTGTATTTATTTTGGACTTATTTATAAATCAATAATGTATCAATTCAGGATTATTTTGCCCTGTGCATTTGTGTACTTCCGTTTATTTTAGTTGATTTAATAAAAGATATTGCTCAAATCCATGATATATTACTCTCATCAATACTTGGTAAATGGGAAGAGGATAGGGCGGGCCATGACATTGCAATGTATGTTTAATAAATATGAAACAAACATATATATAAATAAAAGGAAGAAGATGTAGTTATTTTGCCCTTTTAATAATTTCTTTACATGGAATCTATTCTGATATGATAATTCTATCATTTTTTGAAAGTACCTTCTCTTAACATTGTTTCTATTCTGATATGATAATTCTATCATTTTTGAAAGTACCTTCTCTTTACATTGTTTTAATTCTGAGGTGATAATTCTATGTTCTTGAAAGTACCTGCTCTAGCATTTACATTGTTGATATTCTGATATGAAAATTCTATCTTTTGAAACTACCTTCTCCCGATATTTTGACATTTTATATGACTTGCTAATATTTTGCCTGTTGTCATTTTTTCTTCTGTGCACAAATGTTACATAAAGTATTTTGAACTTATTTCAAAGTCAATAATGAAATGTTAGTGTATTCGGGTTCATTTTGCCTTCTTTATTTGTGTACTTGTATTATAGCTACTTCATTGAATACATGATATTTGAGCAGAGGATAGAGCTAGACATGATATTGCAAAATATATTTATTTAATATAAAATAAAAACATACACATACATAACAGCAAAAGGAAATACAACAGTATATAAATTAGCCCTGCAAATTGTTGAGGAATGTCGTGTCAAGCGACAGGTTGCTGAGGTCTTTGGTGTGGATGTCACCAACTGTGCTTGCAGGAGCGCCAGCTGCTGTGCAGTGAGTGCCCGCTGCTGCTGCGATGCCGACAGGCTGGCAGGAACTGCAGGTGCCTGACACTCGTTGTCAGTGCCATGGTGTGGGTCATCATGGCCTCGACGGCACCGTGCAACCCTCTTTGGTGGCACGGATATATCGTTGGATGGCACCGAGCACCTCCATTTTCAGGTGCAGGCTCAGCTGTTCTGACACCTGCGCACACTCATCCTCGACTTCTTGAAAAATGTAGGGCCATCTCCATCAGGAGTGCCTTCGTGTCGGCGTCGGCATCCCCGTGGGCGTTGTCGTCGGTGGCGGCGGCGGGTCGCTCGTAGGGCGAGGGCAAGGTCCTCTTCCTCCTCCCTCTAGGTCGCTCTCCGTCACGAGCTCGTCGGCCTCGAGCTGCAGCACAACAGCATCGCTGCCTGAAGGGGGACCATCAGCTTCAGGAGGCTTTGCGTGAGGGCAACTCCAGCTGCCAGGGCTCCTGGAGTTCTCAGGGCCCCTTTCCTGGTCCTCTTCAGCATGGGTCCTTTGGGCATCTTGGCTGCTGCAGTGGACGGCGAAGACGGAGGCGCTGAGGGGAGATAGCAACAGGATGCTGGCCAGAGAAGCACTGACCTGGAAGCGCGCCGCCCCCCTTTATCCCAGGTCAGCGTTGCCCACATCCACGCTGTTGCGGGGGTGTGGCAGCGTTGCCGCGTCTACTCCCACGCCATTCTGACAGCCACACGCAGTGCCCTGGGGCAGCGTGTTGCCCCAGGTAACGGCGTGGCAGCTCGCGGATCAGCCCGCTGGTGGTGCCACGCAGCGGGTTGGCCACGCTTACCTGACAGTTGACCTGGCCACCCCCGCAGGGTTTCGAGCAGGCCGAAGGTTCCTGCCCCGCGCACGGCCAGGTGGTCCGTAACGTCGCGCCGCATGCCGCCGCATTTACACAGTACTTACGGTACATTTACGTTGTGTTTGCGTTGTTTTTACGTACTCTGGCTCCGCCCCGTTCGTGGCCGTGCGTGGACATGCGTGCCTTGATACGTGAATGTGTGAACGTAGCATTAACCTTGAGCCAGACGCCATCTTCTATAGAAGCATCCCAAGGAAGCAAAGTAGTACGGAGTGGTGTCAGTGTCATTTGCCAAGCTGATGTTTCTTCTGTGTTTCCTGATTTGCCAAGAGAAGTCAGCCCTACCAGGCTGATATAATTTTATTACTACTGGCATTTTAAAGCCTCTTATACATTGTCCACTTATGTACACCTTGGAATTACTTAATGTACTAATTTCCAATTTAGTGGATTTATTGTACATTTTAGTGAGATCTGTCAGCTTTGATTTACCAGTGTTCTTGTGTAAATAAAGTACGTGTTAAGAAGCAGAATTCTGACTTGGCGACCTGACAATTATTTCTTTTTTTTTCTGGTTACGGTATTTCGAGAGTTTTATTGCGAAGTACTATTAATCACAGTAAACTCAACTCCAGCGCCTCTCGAAATACGTTATAATTTATATATGCATATGCAATGCATACCCATGCCGTTTCTATAGGCATGTATTTACCCGTTTACAAATTTACCTTAGCATACTTCTATTATTTGTTATTCTTTTCTCTCAACATTCCTATATATCCAAATAGTCGAAAAATGATGTTAAAACTGTCAATGACTGGGTTTGTTTTTATTTACCCGCCACATTCATATATATCCAAATATTATCCAGATATGATGTTAAAACTGTCATTATACAGAATTTACAAAGAGTGACACTTAGTGAAATGAAAATATTCCTTATTTTATAGAAACTTACCACTTAGCAACATAACCGCGTTCCCACGCGAGTCCCCAAAAGGGAATCCGTGAAAATCCGATTCCACACAAAACTTTTTTAGGGTGGTTTCCTGTCCATTCCGCTTTCACTCCCTTCCATTCACATCCCAAATTCCAAATATTTTCACATGACAGATCCTCCCATTCCCAAATCTAATTTATTCCCATTGCATATTGCAGTTAAGTTCCCTTCCGTTAACCAATCCTTCACAGTCCACAAATCAATTCTTCCTTTTCCATAAACTAGTTCTTCGCGATCCAGAAATTAATTCTTCCCACTCCATAAACTAGTTATTCATAATCCAGAAATCAATTCTTCCCTTTCCAAACGTCAGTTTTTCAAGATACACAAAACTAATTCTTCCCAATCCATAAACTACTTTCTCATAATCCAGAAATCCATTCTTCCCTTTCCAAACACTAGTTTTTCACGATCCAGAAACTCAATCTTTCCACTCCATAAACTAGTTATCATCCAGAAATAATTCCCCCCTTTCCATAAACTAGTTCTCCTACGTCCATGAACAACTACTTTCCATGCCATAAACTAGTTATTAATAATCCAGAAATTAATTCTTCCTTTTCCATAAACCAGTTCTTCACTGTCAAGAAACTCATTCTTCCCACTCCATAAATCCATAAATCAAGCCTCCCACTCCATATACTAGTTCTTAACAATCCAGAAACCAATTCTGACCATTACCCACCCAATATACACTCATTCCATAAACCAGCTCTTCCTATTCCTCATCTCAGCTCCTTGTCTTCCCATAAAGTGAATCAGTTCATTCAGTCCCACAAACCATTGCATCATATTTCACCTCGCCTCCTATTCTTCCCATTTCATACCGTTCTGGGCTAGCACTTTGCTGGCCCACGTAGTTCCTCGTTGGGAGAGTCGGTAGAGTTCTGGGCTAGCACTCGCTAGACCCGAGTTCGAGTCTCCGAGCGGCCAATGAAGAATTAGAGGAATTTATTTCTGGTGATAGAAATTCATTTCTCGTTATAATGTAGTTCGGATTCCACAGTAAGCTGTAGGTCCTGTTGCTAGGTAACCAATTGGTTCTTAGCCACGTAAAATAAAATCTAATCCTTCGGGCCAGCCCTAGGAGAGCTGTTAATCAGCTCAGTGGTCTGGTTAAACTAAGGTATACTTAACTTTAGCTGGCCCACGTTCGAGTCTCCGACCGGCCAATGAAGAATTAGAGGAATTTATTTCTGGTGACAGAAATTCATTTCTCGTTACAATGTGGTTCGGATTCCACAATAAGCTGTAGGTCCCGTTGCCAGGTAACCAATTGGTTCTTAGCCACGTAAAATAAAATCTAATCCTTCGGGCCAGCCCTAGAAGAGCTGTTAATCAGCTCAGTGGTCTGGTAAAACTAGGGTATACTTAACTTTAGCTGGCCCGCGTTTGAGTCTCCGACCGACCAATGAAGAATTAAAGGAATTTATTTCTGGTGATAGAAATTCATTTCTCGTTATAATGTGGTTCGGATTCCACAATAAGCTGTAGGTCCCGTTCCTAGGTAACCAATTAGTTCTTTGCCATGTAAAATAAACTCTAATCCTTCGGGCCAGCCCTAGGAGAGCTGTTAATCAGCTCAGTGGTCTGGTTAAACTAAGGTATACTTAACTTTAACCTGGCAAAAGTGTTTCCCATACTTAACTCTAGCCCCATCTCTTGCATTAAAGGGAAGATCCACTTTAGCTCCTGCGAGTAGACAGGTAAGTTAAAGTATGATCCGCGGACAGGCTTGAATATCTTATTAGAATTTATACATAATTCCAACTTCAGTAGAGAAGGCGATTGCCTTCACCGAACCGGATTTTGATATCCTCTCTCTCTCTCTCTCTCTCTCTCTCTCTCTCTCTCTCTCTCTCTCTCTCTAAACATCAAAATCTATTTCGAACAACAGTATACGGTATACGTTTATACATGCAAAGGTTTGTCAACGTATCTGTGCCATCTACTTCTCGTAATACATATACATGTACATACATATACATGAAGAGAGAGAGAGTCTCTCTCTCTCTCTCTCTCTCTCTCTCTCTCTCTCTCTCTCTCTCTCATATATATATATATATATATATATATATATATATATATATATATATATATATATATATATATATATATATATATATATATATATATATATATTCTTCTTTCTTTCTTTCTTTTACTTTTAACGTGCTTTTTTCCCATTTTTGTATGGGGTAAGCGATGCCTTCTTTTAAGGACTTTTGATTTGGCTTTGGGGTAGACCGTAGTCTCGATCGGCTGCCCTGCCTGACATCGCTTAGACCCCGGTAGCGTATGTTATATGTATCATACCAGACCCAACGCCCTTTCTCCCAGCAGCGAGAAGTTGTTGCGCGGGTAGGTCGATATAAAAATGGCGGGTCGTCACTCAAATTTCTTATATAAATATTTTTTCAAGGTGTTAAAAATAAACAATAATCTATCATAATTATAACAATAAGTTCAACCCTAGTGACAAATATAAACCTCACAACACCTCAGACTGAAAAGATCGAAAATGAAATTCTCCACGACAAAAACAGATTCCGAAGTACCTCAGCGAAGATGCCAGTTCAGTCTAGAATGAAATTTCCACAGCGAATACGTCAAGAGGGCACAAATATCTGGAGAATTCCGTGAATGGAATGTGAAGCATTACACTGGTACAAGATGGGTGTGCAACTCCCAGTGAAAAATGAAAAGTAGCATCATATCGCCGGAAACTGAGTTGCCCTGGAGTCCGATATTCGTATTACAATATCGGGACGTTTTCTTGGTGTTATTAGTTTATTAAAATCATACAACCACAGAACTGACTTCTCTTTAACCAACGTTGATAGTGCCATTTTTTTCAGGCAGTGGCAAAAAATATATTATATGTTTTGCCTTGCCAAATTCAAAATCAAATGTTTTGCAGTAAGTGACAAATTCCAAATCAAATGTTTTGCAGTAAGTGACAAACAAAATAAAAAGTTTTGCAGTAAGTGACAAATTCAAAATCAAATGTTTTGCAGTAAGTGACAAATTCAAAATCAAATGTTGTGCAGTAAGTGACGAATTCAAAATCAAATGTTGTGCAGTAAGTGACAAGTTCAAAATCAAAAGTTTTGCAGTAAGTGACGAATTCAAAATCAAAAGTTTTGCAGTAAGTGACGAATTCAAAATCAAACATTTTGCAGTAAGTGACAAATTCAAAATCAAAAGTTTTGCAGTAAGTGACGAATTCAAAATCAAAAATTTTGCAGTAAGTGAAAAATTCAAAATCAAAAGTTTTGCAGTAAGTGACGAATTCAAAATCAAAAATTTTGCAGTAAGTGCCAAATTCAAAATCAAAAGTTTTGCAGTAAGTGAAAAATTCAAAATCAAATGTTTTGCAGTAAGTGACAAATTCAAAATCAAAAGTTTTGCAGCAGTAAGTGACAAATTCAAAATCAAATGTTTTGCAATAATTGACAAATTCAGAATCACACACGCTGCAAAAACTATCAAAAATTAAAATCAACTGCTATGTAAAAATACGTCGAGATTAAAATTAAACAATAATGCAGGAAACGCCAAAACTGAATTAACTATTTTGCAAACTAAATAAACTATTTTGCAAATAATGTTAAGTTAAAGATAATAACAATTTATCAAAACCTTTCAAAACCAAAAAATTTACATTTATAAAAATTTTACAAATTTAAAAACGCATTTATGCTGCACAAATTGTCAAAACCAAAATCAATTCCTTTGCAGAAAATGCCGCAAATAATAGTACAAAATTGACCAAAAAGTCAATGAGGAGTCAAATATTTAGCAAATAAGGTCAAAAACTAAGATCAAATTTTCAAAATCAAACATATTTACATTCATAAAATTTACAATCTTCAAAAGAAACTCATATTTTCAATAAGATCTTCGACAATCGCAAAAGTTCCGGAATAAACTGAAAAATGAACATGAATTCAACCAATCATGTTTGTGATTTACATTCTACAATAGCCAAACTTTTGAAATCAAATCATTTAGAACAACAAAAGTCGCCCATAAACTTTCCTTTTATGTCCATCCCAAGGTCTTGGAAGCATACACACACACAAACTCACACACACACATACACAAATCCATTTCCTTGAGCACTTATGAAAAAAGGTCAATTTACAACGTAACTTACAAAATTGCTCTATTTCTAGCAAAATTTTGAAACGGATATATTTATTACCACGCTTATAAGAATACTTTATTTCCCATGTACCTATGGAAAATATAAGTTCATGAAAACCCGGAAAAGCCCAATTTCCTAAGGAGCTTATAGCAAAGCTCGACGTATAACCGAGCTTATGCAAATACTGTGGTTCCAACTTAAGTAGCAAAAGTGCTCGATTTCATACAACGCTTATAAATAAGTTCAATTTCTTAAAAAAAAAAAACTTAAGAAAACTCTCACTTTCTCAGATCTTAAGTTTATGATCAACTCCTTAAATACCTTGCGAGAATGAAAAAAATTCAATTTACGCTTCATAAAACAGTCAATTTCAAACGAAGCCTATGAAGAAGATCAATTTGTTACCAAGCCTACGAAAGGCGAGAATTCTACCATACACAAGCGTAAGAAAGCTCCCCCACCCAACTCCCGCCCCCCTCTGTTACAACCATTCCCAATGGCCAGCCCTCACACTCCTATTGAGCTAAAGAAAAGCCCAATTTCTCACAAAAGTCACTGAGCGTTTACGTAATGCTTTTTTGATGACGTCTTCACTGCAAAGATTTCCGGACGAGATTTTTGAAATATTCTTTTAGCTAACGCGGGTTATTGTTAGAGAAAAACAAGAAAAATACTCATGGAAACGTGCATACACGCATGTGAATATTCGTACATATATATGAAAATACTTTTGCATTTACATGTAAGTGTTAAGCAAAGATACATGTGTAAATTAATACACTTTTGCATACAGACAATATATAGTGTATGTATATATGTTTATATATGTATGTATATATATATATATATATATATATATATATATATATATATATATATATATATATATATATATATATATATATATTTACATATATATATATATATATATATATATTTACATATATATATATATATATATATATATATATATATATATATATATATATATATATATATATATATATATATATATATATATATATATATATATATATGCATGCAAATATCCAAATATCAATGCATCTATGGGCACACACACATATACACAATCAGTCCCACACATAACAAACCCCGCACAAACATCTGAATATAAATACAAATAAATAAATTACAAAACCTCGCACGTTTACAGACTACCAAACACTCATAAATATGCAAATATACTTACACACGCGAGCCCATGTTTAATCTCAAAATATCAATTTTCAGAAAAATGAAAAAAAACATTCTTTAAAATTACTCCTGCAGCTGAATCAACAGGTTTTAGCTCCCGGTCGGATCAAAACAACTTCCTTTTGAGAGAGAGAGAGAGAGAGAGAGAGAGAGAGAGAGAGAGAGAGAGAGAGAGAGTCTTTGAAAGGGAGCGTGATAACAGGAACCTACCGAAGACAACACCATTTACAGGCAACACCATTTACAATCCTGAAAAGCCAGACGGGACGAGCAACCTAACGACCTTACCTAAATCTAAATTCCTCTGGGACTGATTTATTGCTAAACGCACAAATAAGACCCTCTAAATACCTCACCGAAGCGTAGACAGACGAGGAGTAAAAACATTCTTGGAAGGGTTGGTTGCTCGAGGTAAACGACCCATCAATAGAAGGGAGGGGAAAGTGAAGAGAATAATAATAATAATAATAATAATAATAATAATAATAATAATAATAATAATAATAATAATAATAATAATTTCAAATGTGATATATTTATTTTTAATGCTGGTTCAAAGATCGCCTAATTTATTGATTAATAATAATAAGGATAACAATGACTGGATTATGTTATATGGAAATTTGTTAACAGAGTAACTGGCATTTTGGTTTCTTCCTTGACGGCTGTATCTTATGGTTATCATTATTATTATTATTATTATTATTATTATTATTATTATTATTATTATTATTATTATTATTACTGATATCCTATAAGGTGCAGCCGCAAAGAAAGAAACCAAAATCCCAGTTACTCTATTAACAAATTTCCATATAACACAATCCAGATATTATTCTTATTATTATTAATTAATGAGTTGGAAGATTTTTGAACCAATATTAAAAATAAATATATCACATTCATGCGATATTATTATTATTGTTATTATTATTATTATTGTTATTAATTTTTGTTGTTGTTGTTACGCAAACAATGAATAATAGAAGAGTTAGGTGAATTAAGGTAGTAATTATAATTACTATTAAAATAAACACGTGATGAATATTACAACTCAAGATAAATTGGGTCTCCAAATTGGATCATATCGGAACTACTTTTCAAGGCATGTCTTTCTTTTTAGTTTTCTGTGAAAGAAAACTATTGAGATGGCTATTTGTCTGTTCGTCCGCACTTTTTCTGTCCGCCCTCAGATCTTAAAAACTACAGAGGCTAGAGGGCTACAAATTGGTATGTTGATCATCCACCCCCAATCATCAAACATACCAAACTGCAGCCCTCTACCCTCAGTAGTTTTTATTTTATTTAAGATTAAATTTAGCCATATCGTGCGTCTTGTACCGCTATAGGTGCCAAAAACACAGGCCGTGGCTGAGAGTTTCATACAGCATTATACGCTGCACAGAAAACTCGATTGCGCCGAAGAAACTTCGGTGCATTTTTTACTTGTTTGAATATTATCGAACCTTCTCTACTTATCCATCGAAAGGGGATTCAAAAACAAGAACAAAAACATCATTAACAAGACTGTTCAGGAATGTGTTGCATATGTAATGCACTCGGGGAACTTTCAAGTTTATTATAGTTTAACTGCGATGGTTATTCATGTTAATGCAAATTCGTTCATGAACACTTATACAAGTGCACATTTTACACACAAGCACACATACACACATACATAAATATATATAAATTATATATAAATATATATATATATATATATATATATATATATATATATATATATATATATAAATTATATATATATATATATATAAATTATATATATATATATGATAAATTATATATATATATAATTACATATATAAAGTATATATATGCATTTTCACCAATTCTCAGCAAGTCTCCTTCTGGGGTGAGGTTGCTAGCTAGCCCCATATGCTTCTCCATCCCACTTGCGACCCACCACAGTCGACTACCTAACACATACATAATTCATATCTTACTTCCTGACAGGCAGAGTAGAATTTTAACGAAACGTTTCTAGAGTTCATGCTCGCTTAGGAATCGAACCCAGGACCTTTCGCTGGTGAAGTGGGTCAACTGGTAAGCCCCATAGCCTGTCATTTGAGAGACCGGAGTTCGATCCTGATGTGTCAGAAACGTTATACCTTTATATATATATATATATATATATATATATATATATATATATATATATATATATATATATATATATATATATTATTATATACACATATATAATATATATAAAATATATAATACATACAATACCTATATATATAATATATGTATACGTATACATATACAAACATTACAAGAATGAAAACATACACAAGCACTTAAAAGAATATGATATAAGTGAAGTACTCCTCAAAGTTACAAGCAAAGGCATCGACAAGCTCACCAATAAAATGTAAAAAAATGCACTCAGATTTCTTTCAACGCTGCCCTATCTTATGCATGCACGCCATGATACTTTGAAGTTAAGTCTCAGTGCGTCACAAAAGGAGAAAACGAATAAAAACTTCCACGTGGTAAAATGCTACGAGTCAAGTACATAAAATATAGCTAAGAAAGGTAGGTAAAATCGAGTCATAAAACTACACAAAGCATACTTAATTACACCGGGGAAGGAGCTTCATAAAGTGCAACGATAAAAATTACACAAAGAACTCTTACGATATTATGGCGGGGAAATTGCATAATAAACTGCAACTGTGCAAGATGCATTACAGGGAACTCGCGTAATTACGTCATGAAAGTTGCGAAATAAAACTTAAAATATTCAACACTCGACACAAATGAAAGGTGGTTTCTTTCTTATATTACAATCGACTATCAAATGAAATATACTAATGAGTTACTTACCCTCAGGACGTTAAAATGACGAGCTTCCTCGATTATCAGCAACAAGAAAGTATAGTATATAAAACCGCTCACGAACGGTTTCGTTTGTCTCGACAAATGAAAATAAAACTAATCAGGCAGAAAGGTCTTTTTAACAATGAAATGAACACGTGAGGTTATTTCTATCAATGAACGACTACTATTATTAAAGGAGATGGAACTTTAGAGAATTACAATGGAAAACATCAAAGCACGTGTCGCTAAAAGACAAAAACAAAACAATTGACAACTGTTTCGTGTTTACTTTGCACTTGCCGGAAATGACGATGCTTCAGAATGCTTCAAGTATTTCCGTAACCCAAACTGATAAATTAATATATTATATAAACACAAGATAAGCCAATACACAAATGCATACATTAACAGGAAATTCAGATACTGAATTTATCTTCATTCATGTTTATCAGAGGGAGTTTTCACAGTGTATGTAGCCTACACAGAAAAATCTGTGGATTCTAGACGCTAGAGAACGTTGCTAACTTGCTAGGTATGTTCTAAAATGTCAATTTCATCCAGCTAACGTCGTGAGCCGTTGGCATTTAAAACATTAAAGTTAAGCGGACACTACGTCATCCAAAACAGAATTAATCGTAACATCATATGAGGTAAACAATCCGGGATCTCATTCTTAATAACCATACGAGGTCACGAGTACAGGTCGTCATATCCGTTACTCAAACATAAGAAATCACTGTCATCCCATTCACCATTTCCACGAGTAAATGTCACTATCATACAATCCATAATTAACGATCACGCCAAGAAAGGTCACTGTCCCCCAGTGGACCCTGAGGAGAGGTCACTATCCTCCATATGTGTGGCTTCATCACTGACACTCACCCCGTGTCCCAGTGATACCTCACACCAAGATGAACACGCAACCAACACACACACATCTAAGGGTCCTTCCTTATCGAAACTGGATTGATAAAGAAGAATTTGGTATCGAGTAAAGCGTAACGGCTTTACATACACACACAAGAAGCGTACGCCACGCTAGCGATACGCATCGAAAGCAAAACAGCTGTTACGCCCACCGCCTAAGGATAAGCACAAACGAGCGTGGCGGGGAACCGTCGTGTAACTGAAGGCGGGAAAACTCTGCGCGCCAAAGACCTCTGGATGGATCTTGACTCCAAGCTCGCTGGAGCAACACTGAGTGCCTGGTTCGCCTCTCTCTCTCTCTCTCTCTCTCTCTCTCTCTCTCTCTCTCTCTCTCCCCGGGACAGTGGCAACTCCTCCACACCGCAGAGCCGGAGTGCTAAAAGCCCTCGTGGCGGGAAAGGAGAGAAGGGGGAGGAGGGTCCTGTCGAAAATATATCCCACCAAAAGTCATGCAAGTTACGCTTACCCGTCAGGCTCCTAACCCCCCCCCAAAAACAAAAACCACCCCTCCCAGTCCAAACCCTCTCCCTACAGAACACCGTACAATATCAAACTCAAACATCCATATAGAACCCAAATCCCCTATAAAAGGTAAATAAACCACTCAACGACTCTCCTTAATTCTCTAATTCCGAAAAATCTAGCAATACCCAACATCCATTAGCTCAGGATTCCCTTTTTTATCTCCTGCTCCATTCCAACAGGATTCAGGAAATAAATGGATGCGAAAAGTAATAAAAACGGAGGATTAAAAAGTGGAAGCAACGCGCGCTATTGGACTAACACCTGTGGCGTTGATGGTCGAGTTGCTATGGCTGAACTTCACCCATAGGATGGTCTCAATTTCCAGCGCAAAAAGTAGTGTACGAGTTTTCTCCCTCGTGGAAGAGGAAATTGCCGGTGGCACTGCTGATAATTAAACAGCCATGTCAAGTAGGTCATTTTGGCGAGTCATTTTTTATCTGTCAGTCATTTCCACATCTGTCTATGGACAATATTTGTTTATCTATCTAGAGAGAGAGAGAGAGAGAGAGAGAGAGAGAGAGAGAGAGAGAGAGAGAGAGAGAGAGAGAGAGTACGAGGTATGGTGGTATTATCTCATAAGATGTCATAGAATATAACTGCATTATGCTTATATGAGTACACGCACACACACACAAACACACACATACACATACATATACATATATATGTATACACACACACACACATATATATATATATTTTATATATATATATATATATATATATATATATATATATATATATATATATATATATATATATATATATGTGTGTGTGTGTGTGTATGTGTAGTGTGTGCGTGTGCACATTATATATATATATATATATATATATATATATATATATATATATATATATATATATATATATATATATATATATAAGTGTGTGTGTGTGTGTGTGTGTAAAAGTGTGTGCGTAACATGGGTGTGTTGTTCGTTTAAAAGATTTAAGAGAAACAACCGAAAAAATAACTTTTAAAAAAACAACGACAGAAAATTGTAAAATATTTCGAAAGGTTACTAAAAAGATAAAGTTAACTAAAAACTTTAATCTTGATCTAAAATAAATAAATACAACATAAGAAAACATTACCCGGGCTAATAAATTAACCACAAGACAACAAAGGAAGCAACAACATACAAAACAATACTATTCAAATAACCATATTCTGAATGAGTCTTTTTTTTTAATTAGTCAGCAAAATGAGATGACTTAAAACTGTAGAACAAATTCCTTAAAGAATACAAATAAGAATTCAGTAGAGTAAATACGGACACTGTTAAATGGTCCGCTGGTACAGTGGTTAGTGTCGTGACATGCCTCTCACATGTCGCGGGTTCGCGTCTCTCCCAGGGCGATGAAAAATCACTGGCTCTGTATCATGATCAGTTACTGCTGCAGTGTGGGGTCTGCAGTGGGAGGTTGAAACCAACATTCTTTGGAAGCTTAAAGAATTTAAAATCAATGGCCCCTTTGGTGGCCTTGTTCCGTTTGAACAGGTTTCATCTACTGAAATAATAATAATAATAATAATAATAATAATAATAATAATAATAATAATAATAATAATAATAATAATAATAATCTGATATCAGTTAATAACACGGCATTACTCTCCAGAATAGTCTGCTCTTTCACACCCTTTTCAAAGTTTCATGAATCTTTTATACGAATCAGAACAACTCTCAGGAAAAAATTTATCCCATTACCAACGTACTCTGGAATTAATTACGTCTGACGAAATAAAATTATGAATCAAAGGATAATTTCTGCATTAAGGAATTAATTACATGTAATTAATCATATAAGGCGTAATCTCCCAAATTATGCAATTAAATGGTGTATTGTTCTACCATTTTTCCACGACACAAAGAACGGGAAATATTCATTTTTCGTTAACGACAAAAAATGAATCTTAATTTTTTTTTTATCATAAACCAAATTTTAAGTATGGAATCCTCGACAATCTTCGTTTTGACAATTCAAGGAACTATGGAGTGAAAGACAAGGTACCCTGGGTTCGATCGCAAAGAGAGGTAGAAACGTAACTACGAGTATATTCAATATATTAACAATAAACAACTTCAGCAATCTCATGGTCACTCGGACAGTCATAAAAAAAAGTGATGCTGAAACGTATACAGTAATTATGACTGACAGCGTTCTCTCTCTCTCTCTCTCTCTCTCTCTCTCTCTCTCTCTCTCTCTCTCTCTCTCTCTATAAATATTCTTAATTTTTTCCTCATTTCACTTTTTTTTTTTTTTTCAATGAAAGGGCAGCATTTATTGTTGAAACAAGTTTCTCTCTCTCTCTCTCTCTCGATACACATACTTAACTTTTCCCTGTTTTTCTCTTTTTTTTTAATGAAAGGGCAGCATTTACTGTTGAAACTCTCTCTCTCTCTCTCTCTCTCTATCAATTATGACCTACCATTCCCGCCTAATCCCCGTAGGGATTACGGATTACCATTACGGAAGGAAAAAGTTTCCCAAGAAGGTATAGTGTCCCGCCAATATGACCTGCTTTGAATCAACCCGATGTTTTGTATATAGCCTAAGGTAATATTTCGTATAAAATTGATCATCATCATCATCATCATCATCATCATTTACATAAGGAGGATAATCTAGAATCTGCGAACATCTTCAACCGAGGATATTTTCCAGCAGGGATGTAAAGTTTCATAATGATGTCGACCGTCCTTCCTCGAAGATCTAGATTTCTAAATTCTACCATCAATGAAAAATGAAAGTCAGTAATTAATAATCCTCTTAACATGTGTTCAGAACTGAGCAAAAGATTTTTCGTTATTATAAACCAAGAAAGAATTACTTAGCCACTTTAGTCGGTTAACAATGACGCCATTCGACTTTGTAACATAAAGAGCTACAGATTTAACCTAAACATATCAATCAAATTACCACGATTACAAAACGGTGTGATTGACAGGTTAGAAAAGCATGACAGAATAATAACTATACATCAAATATAAAAATTTTAACACTAGAAATCAATCAAGCAAAATAAAAAGGAACTAAAATTACCGGTAACTTAAAAACATATATCACAAACATGAACACCTGTGCCGCAAACACATGTGAAACAGAGGTCTGGGCCAACGCCACGCCTGGCTAGATTCATTCCTCTCTCTCTCTCTCTCTCTCTCTCTCTCTCTCTCTCTCTCTCTCTCTCTCTCTCTCTCTCTCTCTCTCTCAAGAAGGAAGCTGGATAAAGTTTCTCTCATCCAATCAGAAGTCTAGTCAGTATGAAACTAACCAGGTTTCGGCTCTCTTTCTCTCGAACGATCGATCGAAACAAGTAAACATTCTTCTCTTTCTCTCTTTTTCTCTTTTCTCCCAAACATTCTTTATTTTGCCCTGTTTTTCTTTTTTTTTTTTTAAAGGATAGAATTTAAACAAGTTTCTCTCTCTCTCTTTGAAATGGAAGGGTTTCTCTCTCTCTCTCTCTCTCTCTCTCTCTCTCTCTCTCTCTCTCTCTCTCTCTCTCTCTCTAAACATTCTTCATTTTGCCCTGTTTTTCTTTTTTTTTAGTGAAAGGATAGAATTCATTGTTGAAACAAGTTTCTCTCTCTCTCTCTCTCTCTCTCTCTCTCTCTCTCTCTCTCTCTCTCTCTCTCTCTCTCTCTCTCTCTCTAAAAACATTCTTCATTTTGCCCTGTTTTTCTCTTTTTTTTTAGTGGAAGGGTAGAATTCATTGTTGAAACAAGCCTCTCTCTCTCTCTCTCTCTCTCTCTCTCTCTCTCTCTCTCTAAACATTCTTCATTTTGCCCTGTTTTCTCTTTTTTTTTAATGGAAGGGTAGAATTCATTGTTGGTTTCTCAAGTTCTCTCTCTCTCTCTCTCTCTCTCTCTCTCTCTCTCTCTCTCTCTCTCTCTCTCATTCTTCATTTCTGTTTTTCTTTCTTTTTAGTTATGAACAAGTTTCTCTCTCTCTTTCTCTCTCTCTCTCTCTCTCTCTCCCTCTCTCTCTCTCTCTCTCTCTCTCTCTCTCTTTTCTATTATGACCCACCATTTCCCGCCTAAACCCCGCAGGGATTACGGATTACCATTACGGAAGGAATAAGTTGCCCACGAAAGTATAGTGTCCTGCCAATATGACCTGCTCTGACTTACCCCGATGTTTTGTACATATACAGTAATAATTCGTTTAAAAGTGATCATCACCATCATCATTTACATATGGAGGATAATCTAGAATTTGTGAACATCTTCAACCGAAGATATTTTCCAACTGGGATGTTAAGTTTCATAATGATGTCGACCGTCCTTTCTCGAGGATCTAGATTTCTAAATTCTACCATCAATAAAAAATGAAAGTAATTAATAATCCTCTCAACATCTGTTCAGAACTGGGCAAAAGATTTTTTGTTATTATAAACCAGGAAAGAATTACTTAGCCACAAACCGACTTCTATGCTTGAGAGGTGAAAATAACTTTAATCGGTTAACAATGTCATTTGATTTTGTAATATAAAGAGCTAAAGATTTAACCTAAACCTATCAATTAAATTACCACGATTACAAAACGGTGTGATTGACAGGTTATAAAAACATGACAGAATAATAACTATACATCAAATATAAGAATTTTAACACTAAAATCAATCAGGCAAAATAAAAAGGAACTAAAATTACCGGTAACTTAAAAACATATATCACAAACATGAACACCTGTGTAGCAAACACATGTGTAACAGAGGTCTGGGCCAAGGTCCCGTCTGGGCTTGCTTCGTTCTCTCTCTCTCTCTCTCTCTCTCTCTCTCTCTCTCTCTCTCTCTCTCTCTCTCTCTCTCTCTCTCTCTAACGAAGGAAGCTGGACAAAGTTTCTCTCATCCAATCAGAAGTGTAGTCAGTATGAAACTAACCAGGTTTCGACTCTCTCTCTCTCTCTCTCTCTCTCTCTCTCTCTCTCTCTCTCTCTCTCTCTCTCTCTCTCTCTCTCTCTCTCTCTCTCTCTCTCGATTACTTTAAGCTGACATGCATCACTTTCATCTTGAAAATTAGTTAACAAAAAAGAAACACTAAAAGTGGGCGTGAGACTTTTCAACAGAGCCAGGCTGGTGGGAAGTTCATACACCCAAGATCAATCCTCTGTTTTATAGGTAAATAAACAAAAAAAATAAATATAAATATAATATACATAAATTTATAAATATATTATATATAAACATATATATAAATATAATATATATGAATATATATAAATATATATAATATATAAATATAAATAAATATATGCATAAAAAATATATATACATACATACATACATACATACATACATATATATATATATAATGTATATGTGTGTCTCGCTTGAACTCACAAGAACACACAGTACATAAATACAAACTATCACAGGGAAGTGAAACAGAAGGTAAGAATATACACCGTTATAGATACATCTAGACATCTTCAAAAAAACTGATACGTAGTAGCGGAAAGTTATATAACATAAACAGAGTGCAAGCACGCACTCACATTCAGACTGTTAAAAACTATTTGCAGCAATAAAGAGGACAGAGCATCACTGATAAATCTTGTTTTCTCGCAGGCATAAGAGCTCAACAGTTTACTGATAGGTCAAAATGAGCTAAATCCAAAATTCAAACATTTTAAAAGTGTACAATGAAAATTCACTTCCAATAATTCACTTGCAATTTAACACTTACCCTACCTGAGCCTAAATGAAAATGTTAAATTTCATTCCACGAGGACCTCGTACTTATATTGGCTTACATAAATCATATGGCGGGTCGACAAAGCAGAGCAACTGGGAATTACTTCCTACCTACCGATTAATTCATGGTAAGTCTACCATTTTAAAGAGCACCTGACCTACCATAGTCTGAGAAATTAATTCAAATAAGAGCTTCCATACAATGGACAAATTTTACACTTTCAATGATGCAACGGAACCTGCCACAACCAAATACGAGTAAATAATCCGCCGAAGTTTCTTCGGCGCAATCGAGTTTCCTGTACAGAGTATAATGCTTTATGAAACTTTCAGCCACGGTCCACGAAGCTCTTAGACGTGGCACGTGAAACTCAACCACGGTCCGGTGGTGGCCTGTGTTCTTGGTACCTATAGCGGTGCCAGAAGCACGATTATGGCTAACTTTAACCTTAAATAAAAAAATAAAAAAACTACTGAGGCTAGAGGGCTGCAATTTGGTATGTTTGATGATTGAAGGGTGGATGATGAACATCCCAATTTGCAGCCCTCTAGCCTCAGTAGTTTTAAGATCTGAGGGCGGACACAAAAAGTGCGGACGGACAGACAGTAGTTTTCTTTAATGAAAACTAAAAAGATACAGACAAACATACGAGTCAAGTGATGGTAAATTAGCAGCTAATTACTCAATATATATAACAATAAACAGCGAGATTAATAATCCAGCACGGGACTCAACAAAGTTTTCCTTTGCAATCAGGACACTCAAAGTTACCACAAAACAATTCCAGCAAGTAAACTCAAGTATAAGTTAACTCAATAATGAGACAATCGTAACCATAAAAAGATCACAATCATCAGAAGTCGGCCTGGAAATAATCTTCCAACTCGGAAACCCGAAAGCTTAATCACCGGCGCTGTGCAAATGTCTGAATTCGCGTCGTTGCCGACCACCACATCGGTCACTTTAAAGTGTCCAGTGAAATACAATTAATTTCAACCTCAGTTTATCAATTATAAAGTTTCCATTGAAATACAATTCATTTCAACCTCAGTTTATAAATAATAAAGTGTCCAGTGAAATACAATCAATTTCAACATCAGTTTATCAATAATAAAGTGCCCAGTGAAATATAATTAATTTCAACCTCAGTTTATCAATAATGAAGTGTCCAGTGAAATACAATTAATTTCAACCTCAGTTTATCAATAATGAAGTGTCCAGTGAAATACAATTAATTACAACCTTAGTTTATCAGTAATAAAGTTTCCAGTGAAATACAATTAATTTTCAACCTCACTTTATCAATAATAAAGTGTCCAGTGAAATACAATTAATTTCAGCCTGAGTTTACCAGTAATACTACCTCATTTTCGTCGATATTTTTGGGATGACATTCAATCAGCCTTTACTTGGTTCATCGAGCTGGTGCGTGGTCTTTGTTCCTGTTCCAAATTCAAGGTAAGTTCCACTAATTTCTACAAAGTCGTAATCGTTTTCTGAATACATAAGGCGTCATGGGAAAAATCATAATTATATATTATGATACCAAATGGTCAAGCTGCGCTATACTCTCGCCATAACTAAAAGAAGCATAACAAAAATATATATATTGGCAATGTCATAAACATTTTATAACTTAGTGAAATACGAAGGGTGTAAATCGGTTCTGAATAATAATAATAATAATAATAATAATAATAATAATAATAATAATAATAATAATAATAATAATAATAATAATAATAATGAAACAAGGCGACCCTGTAACAAGGTTATAATATCGAGAATTAAAAGCCACAGTAGTCTGAACACTTTACATAAATATTTTTAACACTACTGTGGGTTTTAATTCTCAATAATAATAATAATAATAATAATAATAATAATAATAATAATAATAATAATAATAATAAAATAAATTAAATAAATAATTAAATAAATAATTAAAATAAATAAATAAATCAATCAATCAATCAATCAATCAATCAATCAATAATAATAATAATAATAATAATAATAATAAATAATAATAATAATAATAATAATAATAATAATAACATAAATAGGGAGTGCTTGGAAATAATGAAAAATGAGAACAAAAGCTGGAATATGAAACAACAGCTGTTCAAGACAGATAAAACCGACATGTCTCGGATTCCACTGCACAATATAATTGTGGATATAGTCCCAATTAAAACAATAGGAGCGAAACAAAAGCTGGTTTAACATTCTGGCGTTATATCGAACTCGGCTTAAGGATCGAAAATACGGTACATAAAAAGTCTGAACTATGAAATCCACCATCAATTATTTTTCCCAGTGCAATAGGGTAAAAAATATTGATCGAGCTTACAAAAATTTTTTTTTTTTTAGTTTTCCGGAATAAACAACAGAACAAATTACTTGAAAATCAACTTAAAAGTAAAATTATACTCAAAACACCGTTCCTTACAAACCAAGCATTTCCCATTACCTTCTGTTCCTTCTTTCGAATGAACACTTATGTTCTCTGGAAGCTTGAATTTCGTGTCAATGGCCCCTGCGAATCTTGTTTCCATGTGAATAGTTCATCTTGAATAATAATAATAATGAATAATAATAATAATAATAATAATAATAATAATAATAATAATAATAATAATAATAATAATAATAATAATAATAAATAATAATAATCATCATCATCATCATCATATGTCATCATCATCATCATCATCATCATCATCATCATCATCATCAATAATAATAATTTAGTGCATACAGCAACATTACATTTAGAAAACACTAAACGCAGCAAGACCACTTAAAATCAAATCTGAGGAAAAAGTAATTAATTTAATAAAAGAGCTTACATTGAAAAATTAAGACGGATGGCGAAAGCCACATGATGCCAAGTAATACCCAGGAACTGAACCTGCTTTTAATCAGCAGAGAAAGAGAAGAAGAAAAAGGGAGAACAAAAAAGGAAAAGACTGGCGTTCTACGTAACCCTCAGGTCCCACCAGAAATCATCCCCCTGAGGAAGCCAATAATCACAGGGTTCGAGCGCCGGGACTTCGTAAACAAACCCACATTCGAACACCTGATTCCTAATTGGACAGAACTTACAACTAATGGGGGGAGAGGGGGTTGGTGGGGGAAGGGAAGGGTAAGAAGCCCAAAAGATAATCAAAGATAAGTTGATTGGAGAGAGAGAGAGAGAGAGAGAGAGAGAGAGAGAGAGAGAGAGAGAGAGAGAGAGATCACATATAAGAGCAGCTTCGGTTCTTTTGTATGGCTCAGGTCTCAATCCGAGGCCAGCTACTGACCAATCAGTCCGACTGTTTTTCTGTTTGCCTGTCCAGCCCTCTTAAAGTCTGTCAGTCAACTGTCGTCAAAGTATTCCGATGTGCAAAAGGACTGACCAAGTCCGACTGACCCTTCAGTTCGCAACTTTAGGGCAATGGACAGCGAACGAGATAATGAACAGTACATAATATACCGATACTAGCAGTATTTAAAACATCCACTCTCTCATTTATCATTAACTATAATCCGTCTATGTGATGTTTGTACTTTCTCTAAAAGAGGCCATTACAACGTGTTCGACTGTGAGCAATCTCACTAACGATGGTAGTGGCCATAATTAATGAAACCTTAATCCTTTTTGACAAGTTTTTCGACTGTCATAGATATTGGAAAAAAAATCACTGTTTCAACCCTTTTACCAACACAGCTAAATTTAACGGGTGTTCTAATCTTATAAATAGCAAGCAAACAATATAAACCATAACTATGCAACCAGGTACATAAAGTTCTTTTTTACATTTCATTCCTTCAGGAGTATTTCAAAATTCCTAACGAAAAGCAGAAATAATTACGCCTATATTGAAAACGATTTGCTCTCTCTCCAAAAATCAATAACATCATACTTTGCAGATGGCCATTTAGGGGGTCTGAAGTTTTCGTAATAATAACAAGTATGAATGCTACTTATCAACAACCTTTAACATTTTATTGAATTAATATCTAAATACGACACTTGCGTAAACTGTACGCAACCTAAAATCTAAACATTTCGAATAACTTCAAATATTGTCCACGCTGAGTTTTGACGCTTGTGTTACAAAGCTATGACTTGCAGTCGGTATATATTTATGGCAAATGGCTAAAATAATTATCTCAAACGTACAGCTAAGATCTATTGTCCCGTAAAGATGACTGGAACTTCATTCAATTGAATAATTATAAGACATGCCAAGGTGAGAACATACTGAAAAGTATAGTGCAATGTCCAAAGACTTTTCTCATTTTACACCTCTATCAGTTTGACTCATTTCCTGCCCATTTTCTTTTTAATGACAGATGAGTCATGTCCTTAAACTGCACAACCTCACTAAGATAACAGCAATTGTAACACTGGTCAATATCCCTGGGCTATCTTTATTTACAAGGGATCATCGGGGTTCTGGACGATTCATGGAGCAAGTTCCAAATATTGTGATTTTTTTTTCTAAAACAATCCTTTCTTTATTTATATGGTATGCACCTGGGCTACGAAAAAATATATCTTCTTATTTTAGCAAATTTGTGTGATACGAGTGCAATACAAAAAACCAACGGGGACAGCCATAGAATTACAATTTATGTTGTACACTTTAAAGAGAGAGAGAGAGAGAGAGAGAGAGAGAGAGAGAGAGAGAGAGAGAGAGAGAGAGAGAGAGAGAGAGAGAGAGAGAGAGAGAGAGAATCTTGGACAGACAAGAAAGTGCATTTGGGGAAGAGGGCTGGGAAGTTGGTGGAAATTTTACATATATACAGTATATATAATATATATATATATATATATATATATATATATATATATATATATATATATATATATATATAGAAGAAAGAAAAGATATATATATATATATATATATATATATATATATATCTATATATATACATGTATATATATATGCATATATATACATATATATATATATATATATATATATATATATATATATATATATATATATATATATATATTTAACTATATAAATATATATATATAAATATATATATCTAGATGTATATATACTGTATATTATGTATATATTATACATATATTTATATATATAAATATATATATATATATATATATATATATATATATATATATATATATATATATATTCATATATTCATATATATATATATGTTCATATATATATAAATATATATAATACACATACATTGTGTATATATATATATATATATATATATATATATATATATATATATATATATATATATATATATAAAAGCAAACTTTCCACTTAAACAAACCCACTTAGCCCTCTTTCCCCAAATGCACTTTCTTCATTGTCCGTCAAAGACTTCAAGAAAACTTTGGCAAAATCCAAAATAATTACCTTCTGGAAAACATTTTTTCTTAAAGCGCACCCAGAACTAGAACAATTCCTCCCACCACGATAAAAGATTTTCCGCCTTTTATCTTGACATGCTAAAACTCAATAAATAATTATGTAAAAAGTTTTTCTTCATTTCTCTGCCTAATAAGAATAACAACATTCACAGCAACAACATTTTTGTATTGTTATGTACGTCTAAAATTTAAAAAGTTACCATGATGCTGGGATTACTTTTTAAATTAAATGTTTATCTTATATTGTAGCGTTTTTAAATTAAATGTTTATCTTATATTGTAGCGAAGGCGTGAGTAAAGAGTCAGAGTCTACAGACTTACTAATTCATTCAGACAACAAACTGACAGGTCAATAACTCTTGCGAGCGGAAATGTAGCGTCCGACACTAGGCGAACGAAAACAGAGGTCATCACACAATCAATCGTGTTTGTTGACAGATGAAGATATACATATAAACTGATATACATGGCATGAATGAAGCTATGGTACATATGACTGAAGTGCTGACATTGTAATGCGTATGGTAATAAAGATACATTTAACATGACAATACTATGAATGGAGATATATGCACACAAGATGCGTGACGTATCTTGTGTTTGTGTCCGCGTGGGTCCAGATACCTTAAAATGATCATGTGACTATGTTTTAATATGATATCAAACAATATTTCCTAACTTTCTTTAATTATCTAAGCCCTTAAATTAAAATATACACTTAAAATTTCACCTAAAACGATCATACTCTAGTATTAATGTACTATTGCAACGCGTCCTTGCAGATTAGGTTCGGTTAAGATATTTCATAATCAGTTAACTAAACCTAGATACATCGCAATCAGTAAACAACAAAATCTATTGAAAAATCAATGCGACAAATCTTAGTGTTAATATCAGAAATGTTAAAAGTATACCACTACATTTCCCTACTCTCTCTCTCTCTCTCTCTCTCTCTCTCTCTCTCTCTCTCTCTCTCCATGACCCATTAACTTTATGCCCCAGTATGCCACGAAATTCTCGTTTTCCCGACATATAAAAAATCAATTATTAAATTTAGCGTTGGAGTTATCAAACAAATTACTACCAAATATACTTTAAATAGCACTGATATTGTTTATAAAAATTTCATTTCATTTCATAAACACAAAGTTATGGTAATGTTTACAAAAACGTATTATGTTATTCAGGTAACTACTACTCATTAAACACTGGGCATGGTGCGCTCTCTCTCTCTCTCTCTCTCTCTCTCTCTCTCTCTCTCTCTCTCTCTCTCTCTCTCTCTCTCTCTCTCTATGAAACATTTACTTCATCCCCCACTATGCCAAAAAATTCTTGTTTTTATGACATGAAAATCAGTTATTTAATTTTATCATTGGGTGTTAACAAATAAATTACTACCAAATACACTTGTTTAAAAAATCTCTGATTTTTCATGTTTTAGAAAATCTTTTCAGTGAATGCATAAATTTCACTCTCTCAATGTTTTTCCTTGAATGCATAAATTCTCTCTCTCTCTCTCTCTCTCTCTCTCTCTCTCATCTTCACCATGACCATTTACTTTTACGAAATATAAAAACAGGATAAACAATGAAACTATGAAAGAGAAATAAAGAAAAAAAAATGAGAAGAATAAAAACAAAATAAATATTATATATATATATATATATATATATATATATATATATATATATATATATATATATATATATATATATATATATATATATATATATATATATCTCAACAAAGAATAATAAACGAGACAAATAACAATTAAATAATGAAATGCGACTCATGTCAGCCAGCTCAAAAAAAAAAAATAAGGTATTTGCACTAGTTTGAACTTCAGAAATTCCAACGACTCAACTGCATGATTAAGAACATCACTCGACAGTTTAGTCACAGCACGAATGAAACTCCTAGAAAACTATGGCACTGAATCTCAGGGAAGAAAGGTAGCCCTTCGCTCCTTATCACCATAAAATGGGGCCAAATATTTACCGGCAGTTCAGTCGCTGCCTGGCAACCAACCCTCCCTTTCCGCACCTACCAGAAAACAAAAGGGAAAAATAAAAAAAATAAAAATTCAGTAGAGAACTCGAATTAAGCACACAGGCTTATGTCGTTAATGTATCTTCATGATCGATACTAGTTTACCCTAACGACCCAACCAACAAATAAATTAATATATAAATAAATAAATAAATAAATAAAAAGGAGAGAAAATCGAAAATTAAACTCGGGGAACTTTTGCTAATTCCTTCACTCAACTTCACAACTTTGCCTTTTAGGCTGCACCCACTCGGTCAGGCTTTGGTGGGTTCTTTTAAAAACTCATAATTAGTCTAATACCCAAAGAGGTCGACTTTTTTGTATAAAGTTACAACAATGAAGCCAAGTTCCAATATTTGAAATTATATACGCGTATACGTTATTTTTCTTATATATATATATATATATATATATATATATATATATATATATATATATATATATATATATATATATATATATATATATATATATATAAAAGATATATATATATATATATACACATTTATAAATACAATATATATACATATATATATACACATACACATATATACACATACATACATATATATACATACATGTATATATATACATACATGTATATATAAATATACATATATAATTTGGCGCCGATATATATATTGGCGCTGACGATTTACAGCGCCGCCATTTGGCGATAGACAGTTTATATATACTCATTGGGTTTTGGCTATCAACCGTTTTGGCAGGACCAAGGGCAGAAAGACGTCCATAATTTGTTTGTCTCGTTTCAGTGATCACCTCATTATCAAAGCTGGAATAAGAGAAATATAAATATAAAAAGACCATACTTAAAATTACAATCAAAATATTAAAAAGTTGTACAAATGAAAGACAAAATTAAGAATTTTACCGTTTGTTTAGTATAAAAGTAAGTTACATAAACAAAGAATTCCAGGCCGATTTAAATTGTAATAGTACAACTTGTTGAGGTAGTTTGGTTGTTCAATCTTGTACTAGTTTTAATAAAAAAGAGATTCAAAGATAGGAAGCGAAGAACTGGGGACTTGGAAAGCATTGTAAAAAAAAAATAATCAATTTCTGTTTTACATCTTTTGGCGTGTTTCTTTAGTTTCTTGTAAACTCTGGATTAGA
Source organism: Macrobrachium rosenbergii (assembly GCF_040412425.1). NCBI lineage: Eukaryota > Metazoa > Arthropoda > Malacostraca > Decapoda > Palaemonidae > Macrobrachium > Macrobrachium rosenbergii. Next base: position 43,890,927 of record NC_089753.1, on the reverse strand, counting down.
AATTTGGCTCAGTTTTTAAGTAAGAGAGGTAATGACAATCAATTTTCACACAGTAGGCGATATATGCCCACGTTTGACAAATCGTAGCAAAAATAAATCCTTCTTCAAGTTTTAAGAGGTGTGAATTTTGTCTTTGTACTGGAATAATGATTTGATATTAAGAACCATTGATTGAAATCAATTTGAATTAATGGCAGGAACATACTGTTGAATGCTTATTCAAAGTGTTGTAAATAACTTATCGTGGATCATTAAATTGTTGCGAAAAATGTCATCTTAGGAACTGTTATTTGTAATTTTGTATATATTTTTCATTCAGAAATTTATTTAAATAGGTATAAAAAAAAGTCTGAAAATAACAATTGTCTCGAAAGTATTTGTATAAAAGTTATTTCATTATTAAAACCAAACCAGCTGGAAGTTATATTAAAAATATGTGGAAGAGGGTAACCAAGGAGTTTAATTTAAAATTAAAACAGCAATGGCTATAAAAATTCAAACCTAGACCGGAGAAAGTCTTTTTCCTAAATACTGATGAATTAAAACAATCGTTTTCTCGCCAGTAACTAAAACATCCAGAAAGGGTAATTTATTATCATTTTCATGCTCAATCGTGAACCTAATATTTGGATGTGCTGTGTTAGCATACTGGAGAAACATTTCAGCCCTTTCTTTGTCTCTAAAAAGTACAAAAGTGTCATCTACATATCTACAATAGAAAAGGGGGAGGAAGGCCAGAGGGCAATTGTCCAGCTAATTCAACAGTATGCACCTGCCATTAATTGTAAATTGATTCCGGTCAATCCTCTTAATATCAAATCATTATTCCAGTACAAAGACAAAATTAGCCCTCTTATGACATCAAGTATCGTCTATTTATTTGCTTGCCCCCGATGTAGTCAGGGGAAATACGTATATATCACGTCGCCTACTGAAAGTGCGAGTTGATTGTCATAGGGGGGTCAGTTATAGAACTGGAGTCAAATTATCTAATCCAGAGTTTTCAAATATTCGAGAACACGCCAAAAGATGTAAAACAGAAATTGATTATAGAAATTTTAAAATACTTTCCAAAGTCCCCAGTTCTTCGCTTCCTATCTTTGAATCTCTTTTTATTAAACTACTAGTACCAAGATTGAACAACCAAACTACCTCAACAACTCTGTACCTGACGTGAGTTTACCCCGGCCTGGAATTCTTTGTTTATGTCACTCTACTTTTATACTCCGTACAAACGGTAACGGTCTTCTTAATTTTGTCTTTCATTTGTATAACTTTTTTAATATTTTGATTGTAATTTTAAGTATGAGTCTGATTTTATATTTATATTTTACTTATTCCAGCTTTGATAATGAGACAGATGTCTTGAAACCAGTAAATAAAATGCCGTTATTATGGACGTCTTCCTCTGCCCTTGGTCCTATATATATATATATATATATATTTATATATATATATATATATATATATATAAATATAATATATATATATAAAAAACCTACAAACACTTTCATCCATGTAAAATAACGACCTGAAGTACAGTGATTTAATCTACACACATTTCTTTACATGTTGCACATTAGTTCAAAAACTCATTTACAAACAAAAACCGCCCCCTCGAGATTTGCAGGAGCATCCAAGTGAATATTTTACTTTCACCGACAGCCATGCGATTATCATTATCGTTCATTAAGACTAAGGCTCTTTTTTTACACCCTCAATACCTTCCTCCTCCGCCTTGCGAAAATTTCAAAGCTTGATTTCAATTCATTTTCGAGTCTTTGGTCTGTAACCCAATTTCCAGGGGCTTTACAATATAAACTATGACAGTAAGATAAGAGTGGGACTTAATATATATGAAGCCAGTAGCAAAACAAGCTGACCAAAGGTTGGCGTTCATTTTTACACAGTAAATCATCATCGTCACACACAAAAATAAATGCGTGGATACGCACTGCATCATAATACGCGGAGATGATCAGCATTCACCTCATAATTCGTTGGTAATTTTATATCAACAGTTCGTCAAATGTTTTACTGTTCTTCACCTGGGTTCAAACATAAAAACCGGCCTTACACTAATTTATTTCGGAAAGCAGAAGGAGGAGGGTATTATCAGCAGTTGTTATCATGAACCGTTTTGATTATCCTGTTTGAATGCGGTTTCGAAGAGACGCAGTCCTGACTGGTCGTGTCAAGCTGTCACGTGATTGTTGTCAAGTCCCAGAACTTTTCGTGTACCGTATAATCTCCTTCATTTTGAATGCTGGCCTGTTCGAGTACTATTCACTGGAAGCTGGGTCCGTATCTGAGCACTGTCAAATCAAGTGCTGTTTGGCTCGACTACTTTGAGCAGTGGTTCTTCTTGTAAGTACCAGCGTACCGGCAGGCGTCGTGTTCACGTATCATCCTATCCGTCAGTGTCAAAAGAAAGAACTGCCTTTTATCATCTGGTTTCCCGTTTGAGCCCTGCCTGACATCACTGGAGATGCAGTGCTATCTGCAACACATCTCGTTGCTGTACTGGTCGAGTAATGACGGACTGTCATCAACTTACTGTTTTTAGTTTATTGTTTATTCTTTTTTTTTTTTTACGATCCCATTCCGCCAAAGGCGCTTTGCCGTAACAGCAAACTTAACTCGTCACAAACATAATAACGCAGACACATTCTGAGATCTTTCTATATGGCATATTAACTGTCAAATACATTGTCATAGGACCCACAAAAACGTCAAGTCGTTTCAGTTTTTCTTGAAGGACTCGACATAATTAGTTCTGGTATCGAGTAGGAGCTTATTGGACAGTCTTGGAGCGACAAATTTAAAGGCTCTTATAAAGCCTTCATTCGGACTGCATCTTGGCTCATATAACTCAAGACCACCCGTAGCCTTAATCGTTAAGTGCCTTTTCCGAGTACTACCATCACATGAGCTACAGTACTACGAGAGACCCAACCTGTAGCTGTTCTGTTCAAGTACTGTCTGACATTAATGGAGCCTTGTATTGCCAAAGACGCGGAACAGCATTTGCCGCTTTGTTTGAGCACTAAATCCTTCCCCACCTCCAGGAATAACTAACCAAATTCCCGTTTTCAATTCCCAATCCATATCAATCTCGCTGCGAAAGAATTACGAGGATTTACAGCTTATAAATCCAGGCTCCGATGCCCTTCGCCATAACCAACTTTGAGCATTAATTTGATATATTGTAAACGACCAGATGGCATAACGTGAAACGACATCAATCTCTAGTTTTCGTAATGTTTCTCGAGGAGAGCCCTTCAAGCTGTCGGCCACTCGCCAGATAAACGGCGCAGAAATGACAAATTCCCCAAGTTCAAAAGTTCAAATTGGAGATGGATCCAACCCAATTCTTTCCCTTTCCCCTCCACCCGACGATGGTTATGCCAGTGGAAAACCGGAGGAATTCGCGTCTCTATTTGTTAGGTGTTTCTTTGGGAGAGGCAAACCTGTATAGTGTACTTTAAGCAAAACACCTTTTAACTCATACACACATTAACAGGTTAGTAAAAGCCAAAGCTATGTAATATACTGTATATAAAGAAACTTTTAAAGGTCGTCTGGTGCCCCCATGAGCCCAGCTGACACTATCACGCACTATTCTGCCCTAAAATGGAAAACTGCAGTATCTGCAAAATTTTCGAAATTGAGATATGCCACCTATTGGCCTCGTGAAACACTAATACACAAGTTATTGCAGTTTCAGAATGATTCTCCAATGCCTTATTTAGGGAGTCCCATTTGCAGTATCTGCAAAATCAGTAGTAAGGGAAGGGAAAACTGCAGTATCTACCATTCTTCTCAGTTATGTATTTTTGCAGATACTGCAGTCTTCCATTTTAGGGCAATATTCTCCCATGAGTCCTGCAATGGACATGCCCAAGCCATCTCTATCTACCTTTCATCACTATTTCATTTACACAGAGAACTTCCGTAACTCCCATTTGTGTACCAACTCTAATGCGACCCTGCTACCTGACTCTTCATAGGCTTCTTAACGCTTTATTCTTAAATCGACTAACCTTTAAGAAATAGGTTCACGGCCATACAATGATTCATGTTTGTACAGCAACGAATATCGTACTAAACTCAAGCAGGTTCACTTTCATTTATTCCTTCTTACTGTTTATACCTTTCGTTGTCACTGCCTTTCACGTGAAACAAACAGACACATACGCTACCATAATGGTTTCAGCAATCTATAATAATAAAAACAGAGTGGATCTGATCTTGTTTGTCTTCCCCCGGTGACAGTAGGGGAGACATGACACAGCCACCCACCCTCTTGCAAACCGGCTTGTCCGCCCGGGTAGGGGCTGGGAGACATCCACCCTCCTCCTGCAAACCGGTTTGTCCGCCCCGGGTGGGGGAAGGGTAGGTAGGGGATCTCGAGGGTAGGAGAGACTGCACCGGGTTCCAGAGCGCGTTGCTCGCGCCAACAAGTTCATCGTCAATAATACAAATAAAAAATGACACATTCATTCTTATATTGCTAATATTTTTTGTCCAGTCACTACCTTTCACACGACACAGATACATACACCATTACGCTAACATAATGGTTCCAGCAACCGTCAATAATACATATAAAAAATAAACTTAAGAATGACAGACCTAATATTTTCAATCACACTCACAATGCGAAATATAAAAACACCCTTCATAATAACATGAACACGTAGATAAGAGATGTTTTCCTTCGTAACCCAATCACATAAATTTTCAAAATCATTAAATAATTTCTTGACCGTCTCGGATGTGGCCTCGATTAATCTGGTCGTTAAAAGTGAGCTAAAATTTGTAATACATCCTTATCGTTGTCATTACTACGATTTTAATTATCGTTGATGCTATTCGCCAGTCTGCATATATCGTAAACATCCTAATTAGCATTTATCTTAAAAGGGAAATGGCTTAATTGGCATGTTTTTTTTCTATCAGGGGACTTGGAAGGGAACGATAATGGCGCATCTTGGAAGGGGTTTTAAAATGTTTTTAAAATCCTATATATATATATATATATATATATATATATATATATATATATATATATATATATATATATATATATATATATATATATATATTACTTTATACATATAAACACACATATATATATATATACACAATCCGCAAAATATATAACGCATTTATACCTTCATGCCTCAATGATGAAAATGCACAAACTAAAAATAAGCCTAATAAACTAAATCATGACAATACACAAAAGCAAATTGCAACTACAAACTTCAATTATGAAAATATACAACTCTAAATCATACCTACTACCCTTAATTCGCAAAATACAAAAAAAGGAAAATAAACCTTTGCGCCTGATTTATGAAAATGCACAAACGCAAAATGCACCCGTAAAACTAAGTAATACAAATGCACAAACGCCTAAATTACACCTGTAAGCACTTGCGGATCCGGGGAGGCGGGGGGGACACCTGGGCACGTGCTACCCGCCCCCCATGAAAAATAATGACAAAATAATATTGAAGATTTAGATAATAATAACATAAATTAGAAATATAGAAACGGGAGAAAATAATAAAATCTATTATAGAAATAATATAATTATGTATAACATGAAATTTTTCTGGATCCGCTAGTGCCTGTAAAGTTCAATAATTATCTAAAAACAAAGGCTGTATTCTAGAGCAGTGTCTTCAGTAGACCAAAGTTTAGTATACCTTAGTTTTACCAGACCACTGAGCTGATTAACAGCTCTCCTAGGGCTGGCCCGAAGGATTAGACTTATTTTACGTGGCTAAGAACCAACTGGTTACCTAGCAACGGGACCTACAGCTTATTGTGGAATCCGAACCACATTATACCGAGAAATGAATTTCTATCACCAGAAATAAATTCCTCTAACTCTTCATTGGCCGGCCGGAGAATCGAACGCGGGTCTGGCAGAGTGCTAGCCGAGTACGATATCGACTCGTCCAATGAGGAACTAAGTCGACCAAAGGACGGAAAAGGTCGACTTTAACCCTCTTCAAAAGGGAATCGACTGCGGTTAACGACACTTAGCCCGAACATTCAGTTGAGATGATTACCTCCTCCAGAACTGAATTGTATAGAATACAAAGTTTAGGCCAAAGGCCAAGCACTGGGACCTATGAGGTCATTTAGCGCTGGAAAGGAAATTGAGAGTAGGTAGGTCTGAAAGGTGTAACAAGAGGAAAACCTCGCAGTTGCACTATGAAATAACTGTTAAAAGAGGGTAGATAGCAAGTTGGAAGAAAGATAATACGAATGGAGGTACAGTAAAAGGAATGAAAGGGGTTGCAGCTAGGGGCCGAAGGGACGCTACAAAAAAATTTGGTAATGCCTACTGTGCACCCTGTGAGGTGCACTGATGGCACTATCCCGCTACGGTGAACTCCGAGAGAGAGAGAGAGAGAGAGAGAGAGAGAGAGAGAGAGAGAGAGAGAGAGAGAGAGAGAGTATTACCACCAAAGTATTATATTATGAAAAGATAAACCTACATTATACGCGATAAGGCCAAAACATGTTTGAAACACTGTCATTACAAAAACATAGGTATAAGTTTGTTTTAGAGGGCACATCACTAAAAGCTTAGTTCAATTCTTAAAAGTAAATAATCATAACATTTCCATTTTATTTTACATATTACCATAAAATTTAAACCAACGCAAAAACATATAATGTAAAATTTACAGTATGTCTTAAAAGCATTTTGCTCAACTTGCATTGCCCCTTAGAATGTATCATATGATTTACACTGCTTCATGACATATTTTACGAAAACAATGAAATTATTTCTAAAAGAATACATTATAAAACGGTTAATCTAATAAACGTGATTACAGAAACACACTCTTTCTAAAGCGTATATACTCTACCTCTGGCAGCAATACAATAAAAATGCATCTCAGAAAGATATTCTATCCCTTAAGGCATACATGCACGCACAAAAACAATAAACCACGAACAAAAAAATCACCAGAGGCAATTTATAGTCTCTAAAGGTCATATCGCAAGTAAGCAGACTTCGCGTGACCTCCTGAGGTATAAACTAGGCCATGTTTAATCAGATATCCAACGCCCAGACCAGAGATAAAACGGGTGACTAATGACTGTAATCGCTAGGTGAAGGTAGGCGTCTGATATTCGCCTTGGTGACTGAACGGTGTAAGTGAATCTACATACAAAACTGAATGACTTGCTAAAGGCCAGGGAAGAGATACAGAATATCTATATGATATATACATGCATACACAGTGCACACATGTATGTATGTATGTACTGTATATAAAAAATCTGGATACAAAACTATGTAAAAGGAGTACAGAAGTGGACAAGGGAAAATACAGCATACATATATATATATATATATATATATATATATATATATATATATATATATATATATATATATATATATATATATATATATATATATATATATATATATATATATATACTGTATATATATATATAAAACAGACTAACTATATATGTGTGTTTATACATACACATACATTATATATATATATATAAGGCGTTGACAGGATTACAAGTGACATACTACAGTACACTGGCAATAGTGTGACCTACTGGCTGACCGAGCTTTGTAAGGTACCTCTGGACGGAGGAAAGATTCCAAAAGAAATGAGTACTATGAATAATTATTCCACTCTAGAGAGGCAACGGCGATAAAAGTGACTTTAAAAATTACTGGACATGGCATGATTTAGCAGTATACACCTGGGGAGGTGTTCATTAAGATTTCAACTAAGAAAATAAGAGAGATGGCAGGACTGGTATGAATAAACACTGTTGGTTTAGACACAAAAAGAAATAAATAAATAAAGAGAGGACTGATGACGTGAGGATTAAATGGTATAAAGCAGTTAAATGAGAAAACAGAGGCACTGTGGAAGCCGTTGAGAATGTCTGGTATGCAGATCAACTGTGAAGAGCAACTAAACATTTTTATGATGGCACTGAGGCGTGTGTTAGTATATCTAGAATTCATGGGCCACAGCCGAGAGTTTCATGGCCGTGGCTGATTGTTTCATACAGCATTATACGCTGTACAGAAAACTCAACTGCGCCGAAGAAACTTCGGCTCACTTTTTACTTTTTTTTGTGAGAACGACCTCGATGCACTGATGGGAGCAACGAGGTCGTTCCCACACAAAAAAAGTAAAAAATGCGACGAAGGATCGAGTTTTCTGTACAGTGTATAATGCTGTATGAAACTCCCAAGAAACTTTCAGCCACGGCGGCCGGTGGTGGCCTGAGTTGTTGGTACCTATTGCGGAGCCAGACGCACGATCACGGTTAACTTTAACCTTAAATAAAATAGAAACTACTGGGGCTAGAAGGCCGCAATTTGGTAAGTTTGATGACTGGAGCGTGGATGATCAACGTAGCAATTTGCAGCCCTCTAGCCTCGGTAGTTCTTAGAGACCTGAGGGCGGACGGAAAGTGTGGACGGACAGACAAATAGCAATCTCAACAGGTTTATTTTACAGAAAACTAAACAGGATGCACACTGACTTTCATATGATGGATATGTGTGTGTGTGTGTGTGTGTGTGTGTGTGTGTGTGTGTGTGTGTGTGTGTGTGTGTGTGTGTAACCAAACATTATAAACTTATCTACTTATGAAAATCCCGCACTTCTAACTTCATGTAAAATCTCCAGCGTACCGAACACCCGCCTTTATTAGCAGCTCTCATCATATCAGTGGTACTTTGCCCTTTGATAAGAGCCTTTTTCGAACTTTGTGAACTGCTTACACGAACTGATTTCGGTTCCCTTGGTTACCGGTTTTGTCGATCTTCAAAAGACTTTCGTGAATAATTTCTCTCTCTTGGGTGTTCGTTGTCTGTTTAGAATACGTGTGCTCCCTATCTATTTCCTCGCATTATGCATGCTCATATGACTGTCATAAGTGAAAGGGCAATGTTTATCAATCTCTGTCCGCAAAGAGACATACATACATACATATTATATATATATATATATATATATATATATATATATATATATATATATATATATATATATATATATATATATATATATATATATATATATATATATATGCAAGGTTTGGGAATGTTACTTAAATTCTGGATCCGTTTATATATATATATATATATATATATATATATATATATATATATATATATATATATATATATATATATATATATATATATAAAATATAGTACTGTGACACTTATAAACAAAGGAAGGATCCGGCATGATTTTATCACCTGGGCGATATTCAGCATTATCTCATTGGATAATAAGAGCACTCACCAAGAACCTATCGCATATATCTCACGTGATAAGAAACACCTGCGTGATAGGGACATATGACGTGCTGTGAAATAATAAATACCAATGAATTACCTTCAGGAAAAATAAGTATAAATACATTAAGAAAATTGATTCAGTTGGAGATCTTTAGTTTTAAGTGTTTAAATCTTAGATCAAAGATACTTCGGATTCCTTGGCCTCTTGCAGGATTCCAGGCTCCGTTGCTGCTTATCTGCTCATGGAGAGCGTCTAGGCGACAGTACCTTGACATTCAATTCTGTATGACTGAGTCGCGAGACGGAAGTGCGTCTGAATGTCTGTCTTGATGTGTGTGCAAGTTCCGCATTTTCGCCATCGATGACCAATGTTACTGTTAACGCCAGCTCAGTTTAAAACAGTATAATAATCTATGTATGTAACATACCTCTTGGTAAGATAACAATAGTTTAGAGATATCTACAGTGTTCCAATCGTTCAATAAATCAAACATACCCACTGTTATTCCAGTCATCGACAAGTTTTTCACCATGAAATAAAACAATAAAAAATCAAGCTTATGCATAATTCTATCAGTCGATTTACGATTTAGATCTACAATGGAGCCTTTTAACTGCTCATTATAATCACTGATAGTAGTGTACCCATACCGTCAACCATAACCATATACAGAAAATCGACACGGAAAATCCCGACCCTAAGGACGTTACGTACCGTCCCAGTGCTTCAACTATGGTGCCGTTTCAACACAGAAAAGAATATGAATCACACAACTTTCATAGCAAAAATCAAAATTTAATCGGACCACGGAAACATTACGAGACCTGCCTGAAGGATCTGCTCCCTGGAAAGAACTGAAAATATCATGAAGTAAAACTGAGGAAGTTGGGCAATTAAATGACGGGGGGGAGGGGGCGCCAGTGGGAACAGGTGAAAGGTCAAAGGATGAGGGCAATAAAGCTTAGAATGAACAACAGCAGCGAAGAACCTTAGTTCTGTACATCTCTACAAGGAGGAAAGAGTCCAGATCATGAGTAATTTGAAAAGAGGTTGCAACAATATCGTCATTTCTTAATATAACATTTAATAATCGTTCCTTCTATGATGCCTAGACATAAATGTTAATCCACTAAGTTGCTGATATTCCACTAAGTTATTGATGTCCTCTACAATGTAATAACAGGAACGCAAATACGCACGATAACAACAGCAATGACAGACATTGGGCTTGTAAATTATGTATGTGTATATATATATATATATATATATATATATATATATATATATATATATATATATATACATATATATATATATATATATATATATATATATATATATTATATATATATATAATATATATATATATATATATATATATATATATATATATATATCATATAACTTTCAGTGCATAGTTTTTCTCTCACACAATTTTCCTTGAAGCCAACTGCTTTAGTGGCGTCAATAAGTTTTTTGCAGTAATCTTCGTAATATATCTATATATTATCATAATATATATATATATATATATATATATATATATATATATATATATATATATATATATATATATATATACAGAGCATATACATATATATATATATATATATAAAAAGGACAAAAATCAAAACTAGGATTCAACCATACCACACCAATTAAAATCACCCCACTCGGTTCCACAAGCACCAACTATACCCTAGCTCAAAAAAACCCTCAGAATTATCGATCATCCGATCAGCCGGCTATGGAGCTATCAATCACTGGACAGCAATCTTGCCTTTTTAGGTACTATCAATCACTCTGCCATGATCGGGGTTTTATGGAGGTAATACATTCCGGGAGGGGAAGGCTTTCAAATATCCCTTTATTTTCTTACTTCAAAAATTACCCATACACATTTTTCCCTGAAGACTGATACTTTGGTCTCTGTCTGTTTGAAGTGAGAACCATCTCTGCGTAAATTTCTATTTGTATTATTAGAAGTAACAGAAACATAATATGTAGAACGGGCTTGTTAGCCTGTCTCCCCTACCTTCCCGATCCCATACCTTCCTATCTTCCATACCTACCCCGCCCCCACCCAGGGCGGACAAACAGGTTTTGAGGGAGGATGGATGGATGTCTCCCCTACCCTCCCGTTCCCCTACCTATCCAGCCCCACCCTGGGGCGGATTGAGTATGTTTATGAAAACTGGCGTTACATCATCTAGGTTATTGACGCCACCCGGGGCGGACAAACCGGTTTGCGGGGGCGGGTTGCTGCGTCACGTCTCCCCTTCTGTCACCCGGAGGAGGACAAACAAGATCCACTCGGATTTTATTATTACAGATGAAGAACCATTCGAGGATGAAATAAAATCACGCAATTATAAGAAAAACATTCCATTATTTACTTCATCATAACCGTTTTTACGTCAGCTCATACCATCTTATGAGTTGAATTGAATCGAATTGAACTGAATATAGAATTTAGGCCAAAGGCCAAGCACTGGGACCTATGAGGTCATTCAGCGCTGAAACGGAAATTGACAGTAAGAGGTTTGAAAGGTGTAACAGCGAGGAAAACCTCGCATTTGCACTACGAATCAATTGTTAGGAGAGGGTGGAAAGTAAGATGGAAGAGAGACACTATGAGAAGAGGTACAGTAAAAGAAACGAAAAGGGTTGCAGCTAGGGTCCCAAAGCGCGCTGCAAAGAACCTTAAGTAATCCCTACAGTACACCATCTCATGAATGTAATGAACATGAAAATTTCCTGAAGTGAGACAGTACAGTAGTCCTGCAATTACAATGAAAAGCCAACCTGAGAGTAAAGGAATTTTGTAACTGAAATGAAAAACCAACGAAGATGAAAATGAAGGAATGAATGTAATTAAAATAAAAAGACAATCCAATATTGAAAAATAATATTTATAATGAAAATGAAGGCCAACCTTTAGTGCAAATAAAGAACGCGTTAACATGACAATCAATCAAATATGAAAGCTGAACAAATATTTAATCAAAACATAAAATAACCAGATGCGAAACAGAACTTAGAATAGAATACAAGATAGAATTTAGGCCAAAGGCCAAGCGCTGGGACCTTTGAGATCATTCAGCGTAGAAACGGAAATTGAGAGTAAAGAAGGTTTGAAAGGTGTAACAAGAAGAAAATCTCGCAGTTCCACTACGAATCAACTGTTAGGAGGGGGTGGAAAGTAAGATGAAAGAGAATATGAACAGAGGTACAGTAAAAGGTGTGAGAGGGGTAGCAGCTAAGGGCCGAAGGGACGCAGCAAGAACCTTGAGTAATGCCTACAGTGCACCGCATGAGGTGCATTGATGACGGCACTAGCCCCCTGAGGAGGAGAAACAGAGCTGGCCATTAACACAAACGTAAAACTAATTCCAGTATCATAAAACAAACACGACCAGAAAAAACATAAGCTCTTGCAATAATACAAATTTACAACAAGTAAAAAATGCGCCGAAATTTCTTCGGCGCAATCGAGTTTTCTGTACAGTGTATAATGCTGTATGAAACTTTCAGCCACGGCCGAAGAAACTCTCCGCCGGCCATGGTAGCCCTGTGTTGTTGCGTTGCCAGGCGAACGACCATGGCTAACTTTAACCCTAAACAAAATTAAAAAAAAAAAACTACTGAGGCTAGAGGGCTGCAATTTAGTACGTTTGATGATTGGAGGGTGGTGATCAACATAACCATTTGCAGCCCTCTAGCCTCAGCGGTTTTTACGATCTGAGGGCGGGCAGAAAAAAGTGCGGACGGACAGACAAAGCCAACTCAATAGTTTTCATTTACAGAAAACTAAAAACAAATAAATAACTGATTTGACAAACGACTCATATGGCCTCAATTAGCGCCACCACCTCGAACCCGTACCACCGATAAGCTAACTGACCAAATTCCCTGCTCCGAGGGGATTTCCAATATCTTCAGACCTTTCCCACCCTAATTAAGAGCTTTGAATGATTTATCTAAGTGAGACTTGTCACATTCAGTCAGGTCGACAACTGAGCGATATCGGGAACACTACGTAATGCCCTGACTCATTGCTCGAATTTATCGTACGGGTTTTTTCGTTCTTGATTTGTTTCGCCACAAATTTTTTTCCCATTTCAGAATGTATTTTCGTTTATTTGATTCTGCTTATTAAGTGTCCTCTTTTTGTTACATGTTGATTCTGATAATAATAATAATAATAATAATAATAATAATAATAATAATAATAATAATAATAATAATAATAATAATAATAATAATAATAATAGCACTTTCTTTCAATAACAATAAACAACTGGAAAAGGAAAGTTTGTGACACACACACACGCAATATATAAATACATATATATATATATATATATATATATATATATATATATATATATATATGTATGTATATATATATATATATATATATATATATATATATATATATATATATATATATATATATAATATATATACACACATATATACACAAAATTAATATATATATAATTATATATACTTATATATACATATATATACATATATATATTCACACACACAAACACACACATTATATATATATATATATATGTATATATATATGCATATATATGCATACAGTATATATATTCACACACACACTCATATATATATATATATATATATATATATATATATATATATATATAATATATATATATATATATATAATATATATATATATATATATATATATATATATATATATATATATATATATAATTATACACACGTATACATGCATATATATACATATATATATTTACACAACATATATATATACATATATATATGCATATATATGCATATAGTATATATATATTCATGTATATATATATATATATATATATATGTATATATATATATATATGTGTGTGTGTGTATTATATATATATATATATATATATATATGTTTGTATGTATATTATATATATATATATATATATATATATATATATATATATAATTATACACACGTATACACACTTAAGAACACTAACTTGGTATCGGAGTTCTACACCAAAATATCTCAAAAAGAAGCTTAAAAACTCACCATCACAGATAAAACTCTGTCATCCTCTCTCTCAAATATTGGGGAACCATCGCACTTACCTGAAAATAGAAAAATATATAAATGTTTTAAAAAATGCATAAATCATATATTGTAACGAACATTTTTTATTGGTATGAGAGCTGAAACTAAACTGTGCAAATGAAATTCAAACCTGACAAGAGTCTCCCCTTTAAATATCCATGATGCATAAAAAGGATTAACTTTTGTTAGACCTTTCTCTTTAAAATGAAACTGAGAATCCTAATATTAATCATAATGTTGTAACCTTTTTAGTTTTCTGTAAAAGAAAACTATTGGGGCGGCTTTGTCTGTCCGTCCGCACTTTTTCTGTCCGCCCTCAGATCTTTAAAACTACTAAGGCTAGAGGGCTGCAAATTGGTATGTTGATCATCACCCTCCAATTATCATACATACCAAACTGCAGCCCTCTAGCCTCAGTTTTTATTTTATTTAAGGTTAAAGTTAGACATGATCATACTTCTGACACCGATATAGGTACCAACAACACAGGCCATCACCGAACTGTGGCTGAGTTTCATGGGCGCGGCTGAGAGTTTCATACAGCATTATACGTTGCATAGAAACTCGATTGCGCCGAAGAAACTTCAGCGCATTTTTACTTATTTGTGCATTTAGGGATATTTTTATGCAATATTTTGCTATTTAATAAAATGGTCAACAACTGAATTCCTGTCAAACAACTGAAAATTCCGCAATTCGACTTAAGCACCAAGGGGAGAGAGAGAGAGAGAGAGAGAGAGAGAGAGAGAGAGAGAGAGAGAGAGAGAGAGAGAGAGAGCACATAAAAGATAGGTATATGCAGAAATCAAATATTAGCAGATAAGACGTTTCCCCTAACACTCGGTATCTTTCACCAGCGACAAGCAACGCAAGTCATTATCACATATTCATCCTGTAACTTCTAAATCCAGGATAAGCAGACCAGTCAACATACATGCATACATACACATACTACTGTACACACACACACACACATACATATATATATATATATATATATATATATATATATATATATATATATATATATATATATATATATATATATATATATATAGGTTCTGTTTGTAATTCTACTAATGCAAAGAACAATTGTGTATGTGATAAAGTTAACTATATATATATATATATATATATATATATATATATATATATATATATATATATATATATATACATATATAAAATATGTGTGTGTGTTAGCTTGCCGTTATATGCAAACAAGTGAAAAATATGAACAAGTACACATAAGCACATAATTGCACAAAGGCACATACAGTACACGTAGGTAAGAATGCAGCTAAAATAACCATCTGCACATTAGTTGCTTCCACCACAAGCTATTTGGAGCATGCGTCCTCGCTTCAACTCTTCCTTACTAAGGAAAGCAATACAGCTGTGAAAGGAATCTTTGACCATAAGGAAGTTATACAGATGAAAGTCTCCATAGAATAAATTAGCATCGACAACAGCAAAATAAACTTCTAAGTTCTACAGAACCTTAAGGTTCTAGCACCAAGCTTAAACCGCAGCTTACTTCATTCCATTATACTTTCAACATTCCAGAGTAGGTTTTCATCTTCAAAATTCTACAATGTGAGAACACAAATCCCGGGAGCATTTTCCCGAGATGTACCCGAGTGCCGGGACCTTTCCCCTAAAAAAGCGGAACGCCATATATCTTAATAACTAACCATAGTATTCTATTGAAAATAATCTCATGATGTTTCCCACACCCAAATTATCTGAAGGACTATCTAACCAATCCCAACCTAGGGGCATGGCAAAAAAAAAACAGGACTGGTGCAACACTAGTATACTGCACATCTCGGGAATTTGCATCCCAGGAGCATTTTCCCCGAGATGTAACCGGGTATTGCACCAGCCTGGGACCTTTCCCTGAAAAAAGCGGGACGCCTTATCTTAAAAACTAAGCACAGATTTTTCTTGAAAATAACCTCATTACGTTTCTCACACCCAAATTACTAACAGAATTATTTAACTAACCCAACCTAACCTAACTGGGGCATGGCAAAAAAAAAAAAAACGGGGCTGGTGCATTACTGGTATACACCTCGGGAATATGCATCCCGGGACTAGAAAAAACTATGCTTTTAAAATATAAGAGGAAGCTAGCAGCATCAACATATCGGACAAAAAATGAATGCAAATTAGTTTCTACCTTGAAAACAAGCAGCTTACACCAACAGCGAAGAACGCCTCTTAACCAAGACATACGACAGGGCTATAACAAACACAAGCAAAGGAGAAATGGAACTAGCAAGAAAGCCGTTCAAAGGAAAATCCCATCTATACTACTACTACTAATATGAAAGCTCTTGTGCACTGGCTCTGCACATCAGCTGTATCGCCAACGAGACAACATAATTGGACATTCACGGGCAAAGCCAAGTGACTAATGGCAGGTTTCTCGGTGATTAGCAAATTGCCCACATTGAAGCCGATTCAAAAGAGATGCGCGAAGTATAATTTGTTAACAGCCTCATTGAATACAGGGCTTTGGGGTCGTTTTAGTAATGGCTTCGTAAATTAACGCCTAATTGGCTTGAATTAATTCTAAGAAACACGATGGGAATCCAATGACGAGAAAATGGTCACAGCAAAGTGGTTGAATACATTTAATAATATTTATGTGAATAACACAAAAATTGCTTTATAAAACTGTGTGTGTGTGTGTGTGTGTGTGTGTGTGTGTGTGTGTGTGTGTGTGTGTGTGTGTGTGTGTGTGTGTGTGTGTGTGTGTGTGTGTGTGTGTGTGTGTGGAGAAGCGACGAAAGGGTAGGAAACAGAAACAAAGTGCAAAATGATTAGCATATTTGACAGGATGGATCGATATTTCGAGAAAGACTAAGGGGATCACAAATTAGAAAAATGTGTACTTCTGACTGTTAAAGGGAAAAAAAGTATATCTTAGTTTAACCAGACCACTGAGCTGATTAACAGCTCTCCTAGGGCTGGCCCCAAGGATTAGATTTATTTTACGTGGCTAAGAACCAACTGGTTACCTAGCAACGGGACCTACAGCTTACTGTGGAATCCGAACCACATTATGACGAGAAATGAATTTCTATCACCAGAAATAAATTCCTCTAATTCTTCATTGGCCGGTCGGAGAGTCGAACGCTGGGCCAACAGCGTGCTAGCCGAGAGCTCTACCCACCCCGCCAATGAAGAACTAACTGGGAAGAAGAAACTGGAAGTGCTTTAATAAAAGGATTGGAAGTTGACCGGAACACAATGGCATTAATATGCAGAAAGCAAATGTAAAATTATACGTTACCGGTGCATTATGAATAGGGTGATTTAGGTGGTGTGTGTGTGTGTGAGAGAGAGATCGCGCAACTGTGTGTTTTACTTAGGATGCAACTTTTAAAAGGTGAAGCTCTGATTTTAATAAAAAGAAAAATTATATCTTAAAAAGAATTATAACCTAACCTGCTCTATGGATCCCACTTATTTTAATTAAATAAATGGCCTCTCACACTTGTTCATTATGAATGTGTGTAAAGGCTCATCAACAATACTAATTTTACACAATTTTTTCATCATTACTAAGAAACAAAACCAACCCATCGAAGAGACTTTTCCTTAAGACCAATCGAGTCTTGAACAGAAAGAGCCAAATTCACCTCAATGCCACGGGTCATAAGATCCAAAATAGCAAGATGCATTTCTCGCCACATAATTCCTTACTCCATTATTAATCAAAGGTTTGCGATCATCCATAATGAAGCATAATGAAATGGGGTCTCGTAAAAACCGATCACTCGGCAGAAAATAAAAATGTGGAGAGAAAAGGGGGAGAGTAAAAAGTGAGGGGAGGGGAGGGGAAAGAGAGGGGTCTATCAAAACTTTTTAAATTACATGACGGATAAAAGTTCGCCCACTGTAAACGTTGGGTTACGAAAGTATGAAAAAACCATGCAGACTTAAGAATACATTTTTAGTTTTCTGTAAAAGAAAACTATTGTGCCGGCTTTGTTAAATTTGGGAATAGGAAAATGTGATGCGAAACACAAGTCTCAGTAAACTAAAACTTCATATGAATAACAGCGCCACAAGGTAAAATTTCGGAAGCTTGCGAACTTGATGTGAGAACATTTTTAAATGAGCATAAAAAGATACCAGAAACATACATCCATATACAGTAACTTTAATTAATGCTTTGAGAAGTGGCCCTTCTTCAAGAGAGAACTAAACAAAAAATGCTTTGAGAAGTGACCTTTTTAAAGACAACTTAAAACAAATAAAAAATGAGCCAAAGTTTCTTCGGCGCACTCGAGTTTTCTGTGCAGCGTATAATCAAGGCCACCGAAAGTGGATCTACCTTTCGATGGTCTCGGTATAATGATGTATGAGCCGCGGCCCATGAAACTTTCAGCCACAGCCCGATGGTGACCTGTCCTATCTCGTTGCCAGACGCACAATTATGGCTAACTTTAACTTAACCTTAAATCAAATACATAAAATCAAAACTCCTGAGGCTAGAGGGCTGCAATTTGGTATGTTTGATGATTGGAGGGTGGATGGTCAACATACCAATTTGCAGCGCTCTAGCCTCAGTAGTTTTGAAGACCTGAGGGCAGACAGAAAAAGTGCGGACAGACAGACAAAGATGACACAATGGTTTTCTTTTACAGAAAACCAAAAACTGCTTTAAGAAGTGGCCCTTTTTACAGAATTAAAAAAAGAATGCTTGAAACTTAAGTGCTGAAATCAAATATATTCTCATTCCTAGATTTGCTTTCATTAATTAAAATTTTCCCTTCAAATGCTAAAAGTAGTTTACAGTACATGAATTTAATATTTCATCTATGACTCATCCTACAGTTTAAGGACAAATATTGTACACAGTCATGTTATGAGTGTTAAACTGTACATCATATATCAACATATATAAATACAAACCTATTTGTAATAAGAGTAAAAATGCTTTTCTTTATGCAACCGATGAATTAGTTCTACTTACTGTGTGCTACTATTGTATTTACAGTCCCAATTTAGCATCCATAACATTGACAGCTATACTATAAATAAAAGAACTGCCTCAATAAATACCTGCAACAACATACAAAAATCCCCAAATAACTCAACAGTTGCCATTGTTGCTCATAATACTGAGATTTTAAAGGTATCCCAACTTTCATGTGTTTCTAAGA
This sequence comes from Macrobrachium rosenbergii, assembly GCF_040412425.1. NCBI lineage: Eukaryota > Metazoa > Arthropoda > Malacostraca > Decapoda > Palaemonidae > Macrobrachium > Macrobrachium rosenbergii. The sequence continues at coordinate 43,871,293 of NC_089753.1, read as the reverse complement.
TGGTGTCACTTCACCAAAAATTAGCTAACCTTTAAGACACAAACTGGCGATGATAACAGGTTAAATATTGTTTTTATAGCTGTAAAGTCTTTCATCAAACAGTCAGTTACTTGACACATTCCTATCAATTATGTGGAAGTGAAGTCAATTTCATTACTTGCATCTACCAATTATGTGGGAGTAAAGTATGGAATGATACAATGATTCAGTGTTTCTGCATTGCAGGTATATTTAAGTATATACTGAGGGATGGACAAGCAAAAAATAAGAAAGAACAAGATTTCTTCTACATTTCTCTTTAGGGGTGCCCTTACCAAAGAAGCAGTCACAACACCCGTAGCTGTGGTAGCAGAAGTTGGAGGACAAGTTACTCAAGATATTTATTATTACAATATCATTATTTTATTATTGTCATCATTCAAAAGATGAACCCAAATCATATGGAACAAGCCCACAGGGGCCAATGACTTGAAATTCAAGCTCCCAAAGAATATGGTGTTCATTCAAAAGTAGTAACAGAAGGTAATGGGAAATACTGAAAGAGGAGATCAGTTATTATAAAAACAGATAAATTAACTAAATTGATATGCAAATAAAAATGTAAGTAAAATATTAAAATACAAGTTGTATTAGGGTAGTAGCGTATCTTTGCTTGAGAGTTCCAGTTGAACATCCTCTGGGATGTTCTTTGGACCCATGGAACTTTTGAAGTTTACTACATATCTCATCCAACATCTCAAGTTACTGGGCCCAATAGAAGGAGAAAAGAGCTGTCAACAAGCACTGCAACCAGGTCCAACCAGTCCATCACTGGATGATTCTCTGAACTGTCTGAAATCAAAGGACCCCAGAGGAAGAAAAATATGTGTCACTGAATTGATGGAAACGAACAATGTACTTGACATTTCCAGTAACTCTTAATTACTATATATCTCATCCAACATGGATATATATATATATATATATATATATATATATATATATATATATATATATATATATATATTTATATATATATATACTGTATATATATATATATATATATATAATATATATATACAAACTTATTTGTTTCAGCATATAAATGTACTGTACATGACATTACATATTATACCCTGTATATAACATATATATAATACACTTGTAAAATAAAAGTGAGACTCTTCTCTCTCTCTCTCTCTCACTCTAAAATCTCTCTCTCTCTCTCTCTCTCTCTCTCTCTCTCTCTCTCTCTCTCTCTCTCTCTCACACACACAAAAATTCCCTTTATCAAATAATGCCAAAACTCCACATCAATGAGAATTTCAAATAAGTTCATCTCAAATTTAAAACTAAAGTACATCACAATGGAAGAACTAAAACACATAATTTAAGAATTCTCTATCAGAAATTATAATCTGCTAACAAAAAATGCAAATTTACATTTTTTCCACATCCAGACTTTCATACTCTATAATTAACAACTCATTACTGCTACTTACATAAGACTAACTACTGTACACAGGTGTTCTTTGACATACAACATGCAGGTGTACACCCAGAACTAACACTGAACTTTCGATGTATTATTGACACAAAGGATGGTATTAGAGCAATTCACAACAGGATCATCTCCAGATATCCAAAAATATATACAATAACTAAAATACAGTACAGTGTTGTACAATTATATAATTATTATATTTAAAAATGGGATTTAAAGAGTAGATGCCTTCAAGTTTCTGTGAATACTGTATAATTATTCAAGGCAATGCAGTTATATTGATCACTATCCCTCACTTGGTAAAAGTTCTACACTGAGTGTATGCCCCTGTCTGCAAGGTTACTATATCCTTAGGCCTAAGGGTGAAACCTCCATTCAATGGAAGCATAAAAATAAGCCAATGTAGACACTTCTGTCAGAATGGGGAACTTGGCTTAAGATGATACAACAAATTTAAGAACTGTTCTATCTCACTGGTACTATTACTTTATCCACCCTTGCCTAACGTAACCTAAAAACCCTTCCCCATAGCCTGAACATGAGAAGGGCATCAACCTGCTGTCATGCCAATGCTCGCATCCACCTATTTTCAGCCAGGTTTGAGAATGGCAAGCAATAAGAAAGTTATTTCTGGTACTGTCTGTCAAACATGAGACTGCCCATGAGGTTATAAGTTTGCTAACACTGTAACAGCATTGTACTGTAACAACATCTGAAGAAATGACTTCTGTTAAATGTACCAAAACAGAACATGGCATATTAACTTGATTCAATTACTTGTCCCACAGATAGACTGTATGTACATTCTTAAACATTAACTGACAGATACATATTCTTGGATACTGCCATTGCATCTCATTAACTGACATGAACAATTTGGCACAGTTTGTTCTGCAGTCTTTTGTTTGTTTCATATAGTTGAACATCAGGAGTACCTTTGGCTGAACTTAACAGAGCAACCCCCATTAACATTCTAGTGGTCACAAACAGCTCAAACAGTTTTGTGTCTACATGAAACCTAGAGTAAGAGCAATCCTTACTGAGAAAGTAATAAAAGTAACCTCAGTTCAATAACCAAGGATTCACTCAAATTGGACAATAAAAATATTGTAATCAAGTTGAAAGCATGAGACCTTTAGTATCACACTTTCCAGATCTTCATAATTAATTCCTTTAACAAGGAAAATCCCATGGTTAATTAGGCTAATTTCCTTTGACAAGCAAAATCCCATATGATCTACCAACATAATGCCATAAATAAATAAATCAAATTTTAAAATTAGATTCACGAATGGAGGACCACACTTAATTCTGATCACTGAATTGCATTACTAAGGGCAAAATTTACTTCTCATCAATGTGAAATGTACTAGGGATTAAGTTGGTTTTAACTTTAAGGTTGAGTTCCAACAATGTGGACTTAAGAGTCTTAACTTTAAAAACTTACGAAATAGACAGGTGATTGGTGACAGATTTAGATTAAGCCAGCCTTATGACCAACTGAGAAAACTCACAGGCTGTATTCATCAAAATTTTTTATAAATCTAATTAAATGCTAAATCTCTGACATCCTTTTCTTCATAACACCACATCATCTACCCCATAAGGGAATAAACTTAAGTAAAAACACTGATGATAATGATGATCTCATGCAATGTATTTTCAAAGGGTACAGTATTTAAAAATATTCTTCAGTATCTTAAAAACAAATTTTTAAATGTGCACTATAGAACAAAACTTGGAAGTTTAAAAACTTGCATCAAATGATGACATTTGTCACAACATAATGTTAATTGTAAAGGAGGACCTCTCAGATGAAACTGGGCTAAATAACAAAGTATCTACAAGGTTTCACAATTATTTAGGACTATCTTTTAATATTTAACCATGCTGGAATACTTTATGCACAACGCTGTACAAGATTACTCTACATGCAAATACAATGCTTGTAAGATTTATGATAAAATTTCTGTTTACCTGACAGTCCTCAAATTCTTCTGCCTATTTTTCCTCACAACCCCTCAACTGAGCAAGTTGGCAAAAGCTTCCTGTGTATAGCAACATACATACATACTAATGCAGGCTTTATTTTTCCCAATATCCAGCTTACTATGTGAAAAATAACTTTCAAGAAATTTATAAAATGAAATAATTATGTTGATTGTGTATCATGTACTGTACTTCTAATTTTCATCTACAGTACTTTATTTTGAAAGATTCAATGTATTTTTTATCAAGTACATTATAAAAGAATCAAGGATTTCTATGGAAGTTACTCAGTACTTTAAAACTTAGAGAAAACTGATGTATATTTTTATACAGTATACACATTCATCAGTATCAGAGAAAAAAGCAAGTTGCTGCAATACCTGACCACGGTACAAACTACCAATAGAAAATGAAAAGAAAAATAATAAGAGAGAGAGAGAGAGGTACCTGAATTAGTTATACAGTACATACTACAATCAGTAATTATTACAAGACCAGCAGGAGTTTGGAAAAAGTTGTAACTCACTCTGGCTCAAGATAAAATGAACATGAGAGAGAGAGAGAGAGAGGAAAGGGTGTACATGCTTACAAAATACTTCAAAACAGGAAATGTTGCTAAAAGAGAAAAGGAAGCTTTTCATTGTACTGTATTAATTAATCATTTGAGTCCTAAGAAAACTCTACTTGTACTGTAAATGATGAGACTGTACAGTATATGAAACTCCAATCTCCTATACAGTAATCATAATAAAAGATCTAAGAACATACGGTATTATGCCTTATGAAAGGGGTAGATGTGATGCAAGATTTTTATTTCAACTCTAAAAAAATACACAACCTATAAACGTCTTAACAAGCACCTAGTCCTACATCACGTTCCCTCATTAGTTTCAATGAATTCTGTTTCCTGATAACATTCACTCAGGAGTTTGACTACCTCAGCACCCTAACTAAAATTTCACTAGCTTCTATCAATGGTCATTCAAGCATATACTATATAAAGGAACAGGATTTGTATTTAGACATGAAATTTTCACAAGTTTTTTTTAATACAAAGCCATCAGTTTACATATAGTGCTCTCTCCCCAAACCAACTCTTGTGCAAAAACCTAATAACATAGAGGAGCAACTTATCCACATTAGGAAAACTGGGGTTCCTGGGTGCTCACATGGCCAGCTATGCAGTGTTCTTAATTCTGCTGAGCATGTCTGTTGAAGTGCTGACTGCACAAAATAGGCATCTGTAAACTGAGGCCTTGCATTAAAATTAATTACAGTTCTAAAAAATCCAGTTTTTTAAATGCCTTGTTTTCTGACAACACAGTAGTTGGAGTACAAAACTGTCTGCAAGTTATGTGAAAGGAACGTGATTTGATACCCTGGGAGAATCTTTCATCTTCTTGCTGGATTTGCACATTGTAACATCAATAAGCTGAACTTGAAGTCAGTCACTATAAACTCTGGAATGTTTACAATGAAATGCTTCTGGCACTGCATTTAAGTCCAGGCCTAGGAAAATCTTTGTTTTATTAATGTCAAACAGTACACTAAAGAGAGAGAAAACTTAGCTTTTGTGTTAAGAGTAGGTACAGAATCCAAAGGTTTATGCTGGGAGTTGGTGGGGAACTATTTAAATAGGTTACAACTACTGTACTCAGGACTGCAAGGCATTCTTGGCTGGCAAGCACGTTTTCATTTTCTTTTTTTTTCAGGAACTGCAGTTTTTGCTGGGTGTTTAAGGAACTGCAGTTTTTGCTGGGTGTGCTGGGAGAATGGGAGAGAAAGGAAAAACAAGGTAATGGTGTGACTAGAGACAGTATGTTGCAGGAGCACTGAGCCGTTTCTTTTGTGATGGATGTTGAGGAGATTCAGTTTCAAGGTTAATTTTAGCTTAGCAATTTTAGGTAAAGTAGCTTAGCCTAGGTTAGGCCTAGTCAGGGCTGCCCTGCTCCAGTGTGGTTCAGCCCTAGTTGTTGCAGCATAACTTCTCTGATCTGGAACAGGAGGGCACAAGAATAATTTTCATGGAGAGAGGCCCATTACATAAGGTGTTGATGGAAAATGGCATGACCTTTAATTCTGAAACTGAGTAAGATGCACCAAAGGTGAAATATTAAGAAATATTAAGAGAGAGAGAGAGAGAGAGAGAGAGAGAGAGAGAGAGAGAGAGAGAGAGAGAGAGAGAGAGAGAGAATAAATAATTAAATAAAGGAATTGTAATAATGACTGAGAAATAAAAACCAGTTGAAGGGAAACAGGAGGTAATTTCTCTTGAAGCACTAGTCATGCCTGTGCTTGTTTCATGCACTTATGACAGAGTTGCCAAATTTTGCCAGATGTCACCATCATAAGCTGTTGTACGAAAAGTTTTGAAGTATGTTGCAAAACTGTGACTGTACAATGCACAACCCAATGGGGAAGAGGTAGTGTAACTGACATCCATTCCAGGAATAGCATCTCGGCAGACAATGTACATCCTGAACGTCTGAAAAGTATTGGACTCATCAAAGGATGAGACAGGTGATAAGGGAGAAGAGGCTAAGCATGAAACTGTGATAACATGTCCATCTCAAGAAGATGTAAAGAATACTCACATGACTGAAAGACTGGGATAGAATAGCTAAAACAGGGAATGTATTAGCACATAAGTGTGAGTGAACAGACTGATAATACTGTGTTTACGTATTCCTACATTCTTTCCTTTTCATTCCTTGCTGGAGTGTGGAATGATTCTAGATCAGAGGAACTCAAGATATAAGAAGGTAAAGGAGCAGTTACAAAGGTACATGTGATAGGAGTTGGTAAGAGATCTGTTACAGGAGGCCACTATTACGCAGGATTCAGGATTACATGGAGATTTCAGCTGGTGAGTTCTGGATTTTCTTTAAAGGTGCTATGGCTGTTTGTTGGGTGTAGTTGGAGTGTGGGAGAGAAAGGAAAAACATGAGAAAAGTTTGAATAGAGACAGTGTGTAGTATGAGTGTTGAACTGATGTTTTTTTGGTGGTCATTGGGGATAATCAGATTCCAGGTTGATTTTAGTTTTGCTGCTCTGGGTAAGGTAGCATAGCCTAGGTTAGGCCAAGTCAGGAGAACATTTGGGTGGGGTTGTCTTGGTCAATGGAAGGTTAAGGTATAGTGCAAAGACATTAGATGCAGTAGTTCTGGTCTGGAGTGTGGTTTGGCCCTGTTGTTGCAGCGTACCTTTTCTGACCCCAAAGCAGGAAGGGCACAGATAAGATTTCAATTTCATTTTTTTTTACTATTACATAACAGTCTTGAAGCTGCTTTATTGCTTTCTCAAAACTGGTTGACCCAGATGTACCATGGAATTCATCAAATATAATACCAATGTTACATATGATATAAATAAACAAAAAAGATACAGTTTTGTTAATGGGATTGTTGTGCATAATTAATCCTCATCTCTGGACTTTGAAAAGATATAAAACAATGAAATGTTTACTGACATCTCAATCTTCTCTGTCCTGGAAAGAACCTTCAAACAATACTTCCAATTGCCATCTAGGAATCTAGGATGAATTTAACCTTGTCCCTAAATAATATAAAGATCTATTGTTAGATTAGTACTCCCACAATCAAGAGTGCTTAGTAAGTGCTACCTCATCCCTGACTCTATCATAAGAACATCACAGTTTGGCAAGGTTTTAACCTAGTACTGATGGAAGGAAGCAGAGATAGTCAATGACAATCACAAAATGGTTTGCTTCATACCTACAACCTTCCCATGATGCTCAAATTCATGACAAGCCTTGAATACTAACTGAAAATCACATTTTCACCTTAACATTATCTGCTAGTAGTTAAAGCTAGTGAGGGTCTACAAGACCCTTTACAGTTAAAGTACGTGCCTCTTTCACTAGTTAAGCTTCAGTTTTTCTCAAGGATCTTGCAAAGACAACAAGAATGTGACAACCTTCATCTGTGAGACATAAAAAAATTATTTCCAATATTTCTAATGCATTAAATGAACACAATAAGGTAACTGATGGGTCAGAATTTTTCAACTGACTACTGTAATTTGAATACATGGAATTTTCAAGATACTTTCTGAAAGAATGGGTTTTTTAATAACTTGGAAAAAATCACTGTAGCAACGTAAAGCAGATCACATGGGTCAGTACTGAGTCATTTTTAAGTATGATTCTCAGAGCCATGACCCCTTATTCATCACGCTGACATATCCTGAAAAGGTATGATCGAGAATTACAATTTCAGCACTACTATACAACCCTCAAGTTCAAGAGTATTTCAAGATGGTTGGAGCTGATACTGACATCAAAAGCTAATACATGTATTCTGAATGGTCTGAGTGGAGTTGCAGGTACAAAATAAAGGATAAATAGATGAACATGTGTCACCTTAAAATGCACGAGGATGACATTCATGAAACAGCAGGCATTAAACTCTGGTAATGAAAACTCTCGACTTGTGAACGCAAACCTCTGCGAAACATCTGTTCCACAATACAGCAGGCTCTTATACAGATGAGGTTAATACACTCGTATTGTACTTAGCAAAAATTTACTTCAGAAATTAGCCAGTGGAACATTTTCAAGCCATACCTAGCCTAGGGTTTTGCTGACATCAGCCAGCAAATATTAATGAACCCTCTTTTAACTCTATGATGAAAATACAAAATACTTGCCTATACAGTCCTTTAATACAATGCTTTTTCTATTCCAACATATTCAAGATGTGAAAAAATCTTAAAAAACAATCTTGCTCATTGAGACAGATGATAGTGAGGGTTTACAGTAATGCATCAGACACCAACATAAAAACAGATGAGAGTTCAAGCACATTAAGTACTGGTACTCATCTTCTCTTAATCTGAACACTTTTACCAAAATAGCTTCAGGTGTCTTGCTACACAACTACAGTACCATGTATATGCAAGGGCATTTAAGCATTTGTGTTCACCCACATGATGGCACAATATAATTTTAGCCAGTTAGGTGATGAAAAATACAAAATATTTATATTTTTTCACTTTTGCCAAACCTGGATACCAGTACTTTCAACATAGCAAACCATCTTGACAGCATATGACACTCAACAAATGCAAGTTACTTCCACTGACAACAGTGAAAATCCATTAAATAGATCCAATGCTATGTCTATCCAAAAGGTTCTAATAACTTTTCAGTGTTTGACATCCATGAGGACACTGTTCACGCTTTGTAAATACAGAAATACAGTAGCCTATACCTTAAAGCACGTTAAAAGTGAGGTGGCATGTTTTCAAGATGCCTCTGTAAAATAATCCAGCCCTGGACATCTATCACAGCCATGCATGGTTAACTCAACTCCTCACTTTGTAAGCACTAGAAATGAGTTTAAAAAAATTGAAGGGTAGTGACTTCCACCCCTGGTCACGAAGGATTCAATAGGTAATACTGTAGAGGGCATTGCATTCAGTCATGTTAGATTAAGATCTACAGAACAATATTCCTTTAGTATTTCAACTTTTTTTAGGATGTTTTCTAGTGATCGTAGATATGAAGCATATACTGTATAGTACAGTACTCCATTTCATGTGCGTTTCATTATCATTAGTGGGGCTCATCACTTTTCTCACACCAAATACCCAGTTTCTTGCTGTGGTTCCCCCTATATTATTAAGGGTAAGAGTAAAGAAAGAGTAAAAAGATGGGGTCTATCAGTAATAGTAAACATATTGACAATAATTAACTTGCGACTGTTACTGAACATAATTCTTTTAGTGTATCTCAGTTTTATTTTACATTATTCTATCTCAGTTTTATTTCACACAAGTGAAAACCTTCATTTCTGCATAAGAGAACTTTTTCTCTTTACTGATCAGACAAAGAAACTTGGTTATGTAAGCTATTCTCACAGACAGTATCGCAAACCTACGTGATTTTATCACTAATATTTGTTAAACGTAAGCTTAGTAAGAATGGTTCCTGTAATGCTTGAAATTTATGCTCTACATGAAATTCACCACTCAATCTTACTGTTAACAATAACCTACATCCATAGAAAAATTCCTACAAACCTAACAGAAGCAACACATTATCTTCACAATTATAGTGCCTACTCCCATCATGGGACTGTGTTTAGCAACAGACTATCATTCTCATTACCCACCAACATACATAATTTTATAAACATAACTAATACATTCAGTGTATGTAAAACCATATTTATGCTGTGTACTAAACTTACCCCCATGAGAGAACTGACTGCTATACACTAACCAAAGAGCTGGGCAATCACATTAAGTCATTTCAATGCAATTTACAATGTCACATCAGTAATGCAGGGTACTATTTTATTTTATTACCACTACTCAATGCCAGAAATTTTATGCAGAGTTCCTAAGTCTCCTTAATACAGTTACTTAATCTGTATGTCATACTAAAATCCATTACAAATTTACAGTAAATGTTGCTGAAATATTTGTGAATGTTACTACCTACTTGTAGTTTTTATTAAGTTCTCTGTTTAAGTTTCCTGAGTAATGTGAGTGGAACTGCAAATCAGATTTTGTTTGTCCCAGTCTATTGTGGGTAAGGGGATGGCTAGCATATTGGAATGTCTTTTGTTATTTTCACTGGGAATTTATATGCTTTGAATGTTTCAGATACTCATTTCAGTAGCAAATTTGTAGGCTAGGCCTATTTTTAGATACTTATCACCTCTTACATTCAATAATTATCAGGACCACAATGGGAAACTGGTTTTTTAGGTAGAGGAAAATTCAAATATGAAATACAACGATGTGTTCTGACATTCTCATGATACCTGCAAGCTCTGTGTTTAAGGTAAGGTTTACTTAAGGATCTGGTAACCTAGGTTATGTGAGTGGTGGGCCAGGTGAGGACCCGGCACCCTAGTTTAGGTTAAGTTAGGTGTGGTTAAGTCACAAGCCTGTTATTTATTTCAATTTACAGTGCCTTAGGTTAGCTAAGCAGGGACCTGGTGCCCTAGGTTAAGTTAGGTGGGTCCAGGAGGGGTGAAGCCCCTCAACTAGTTAAGTACCCAGTGCCCTAGGTTAGGTTAGATTGGGGGTCCAGGAGGTGGGCAAAGGCCCTCTCCTAAGTAAGGACTCAGCACCCTAGGTTAGGTGAGGTGGGGGTTCCCCAGCCCCCAAGGTTAGGTTAGGTTAGGTTAGGTTATATCTATAATTGCATTTCATTCGTTTTGCATTTCCCATGAACTGCAGTATATGAGGGGAAAGTCCAGTATCTCTAAAAGACTCATTTGCTAACAACAAGAACCTTAGAAACATTCAAAGTCCACGGAATTTAAAAAAATCACATTTTCAACCTAGAATGTTTTAATTGTTTGAAGTAAACATTTACTTTTAACATGGTATACCTATCGCTCACATCTGGCTGTGTAAAGTCTTGGTCTCCAGGGTTACTCCAGGGTTACACCATTTATTATAAGTCACATGTGAAATATCTACAAATATTTCAAGTAAAAAGCAATTCAAGGAATCTATTTAAAATTAAGCCCCAAACAAACAGGATTCATAAAATTCTGAGTTTATCTCAGTAGTGGCCTTTTTCATGATTTCTGTGACATATTAATATTCTCTAAAGAAACTACATTAACAAATACTGCACCCACCAAAGCACAGCAATGTGGATGCTATCAAATAAATGTTGATGCATGTCTTTTTGATATTAGACAAATATATTATTCTGTGTTCCTCAAGATTCAATCTTTGTCCACATTATCAGATCTGGTGGGTAAAGTCCTTCACCTAGATCTCAGGAGCTTAAAACGGACTCTATATCATTGACTGGGTTACGTAGGACACTGCACCCAGTGATGGATCAATAACCCGTGTGTAATTTTTGAGAAACAATAGAATACTCAATAATGTTGGCAACAGTAGTTTTGTTAACTATGCTCACTATGCCATTTGTTCAAAGTATAACTTACTCCAGTGTCTGCATAGCCTAATCTCAAAAGTACAGCTTACTCCAGTGTCTGCATAGCCTAATCTCAATAACTTCAATGCTTTATGCTACCCTAGGCCTAGTCAATTCTTCCTCATTGTCAATAGCCTAATTGCTAGTAATGAGTTGTGCAGAAAAAGAATTTACAACTTTTCATGTATTGAATTTGTTAATTGGAAAAATGAGAGCAAACTCATGTTTTACATGCCTTTTACTTTTCAAGGTATGAAAAACCATATACCTTTTACTTTTCATGGTATGAAAAACAATATACCTTTTACTTTCCATGGTATGAAAAACCACTGTAGCCTACGGATTTACAGCCTGTATCTGAAATAATCATAGCCTATCGACAGCCAAGACATAGAAGTAGGCTATTTAATCAGGGTCGTGTGGTCTGTCTTGACTCTGAGAGAAGGATCAATGCACTGACAGTCGTAATTTCGTAAATTATATTGACCTGTAAGCTAAGTAATGTTGACTTGGCAGAAAGAATTCCATAAACAACGTGGGACCTTTGTTTACCTGTCCTCCCCCAATTCTTATTTAGGTATATAAGAGGTAAATTAATGTTTCCCTAGTCTAGTGGCTTTATTACACGGATACCAAACCATACCGCCTATCTGACCCAGCTACAATACATAAATGCAGAGTTTTTGAGCGAGAATATTGACCGCACATGCAAGGTCAAGGATGAATGATCTCAACTTTTGAAGACCAGAGACACCTGTTAAATAGAGTCGTATTCTCAGCCAGACACCCAAAATCGAAAAGGGCTGCTATGGAATGGTAATTATATGACTTACCTTTGGTGTTTTGATGTGCTCCATCCTGTAATTGTTGTAGACAGAGGTTAATATCACGCGAATTCATGCACCAATCACTAATCAAACGTCATCAACAACTCCCATCTGTCAACACTTCTTACGAATTTGTGTTGGCCTCCGGTCGACGAAAATTATGACCAGTTGACAAAAATTTTTCTTCTTGGGGTAAATTTCAGTTTAAGCTGCAAAGCTTCTAATGTCACCGTCTTCTATATTTTTCTGAAAGTAATAGGAGAGTATATTAAATGTTAGTGTCGTATTAAGAAATGCATAAACAGGCAGACGACAGATGTAAACAATAATGGGTGCCCTAACCGGGCATTTCAAACGTGTTTTCTGGTTCCCAATAGATTTGGAAAAACAAAAACAAAATTATACGACGTTTCCTATAATATTAAGTACAGTGGCTAAAAAGCGCGTATTATTCATTACATTTGAATAAACTTGCCTTTATTTTATGATCTGCATCGTAAACTTCAGTGACACAGCAGTAAAACTTTCACTGCGTTAGTTCATTTCCACTGGATACATTTCACGAAAGACCGAAACTGAGTGGTGAATAACAAAACTTCGTAGCATTCAAATTTCCTAAACTGAATAACAAGTATATTCCCATCGCTGCTGCAGTGGCTAAAACAACTCTAGAGTTTAACTACTGTATGTGTGTTTAGGATGTTGTTAAAGAAATTTGTCTTGTTTTCAGGTTGACACTTTCTTAAGGAAGCCTTAAAGCAGAATGACAGAAACTGCTGTAAAAACGTAAAGAGTTTTTACACAGTTTAGAAAGTGACGTTACTGGGCAAGCCTACTTGAATGAAGTGTTACTAGGTTTTTTATATATAATTTATAGCCAATGTAATCATAGTTGACTGTCTGAACAATATTGTTAAAAAAAAAAATTTATATCTATACCTCACACGAATAAGACAAGAGATAATGCGAGTTAGGTGTGTTGTTACAGTTCCTCTTGACATGGCATAATTGCTTAAAACAGTCTATAGTCTGTATTCTTGGTTTAATTAATATAAACCGTCAATAGGAAGAAAAGATTATCTAAATGTACGACCGTTTCCAAGTAATTTGTTTTTTTGTTACCTTTTTATATCATTTTTCAAGGGTAAGCTAACCCTATTTGCAGAATGGCTTTAGTCTTAATATTATGCAGTATGCAACCATTCAAACTAGGCTACTATTATAACAATATATTTCAAGATAGTCTTCGTAAAAATACCAAATAAACCCGGCTAAGCAAGCCAGACAGACTTTACATTATTATTATTATTATGATTATTATTATTATTATTATTATTATTATTATTATTATTATTATTATTATTTATTATTATTATTATGATTATTAGCTCCAACACCGCGTGACACAACGGGTATATGGGAAATTCTGCCTCTCTTGTCTTTCCCGTGCTTTGTCCTTAGCCCTTAATGAACACCAGGTCCAGTTAGCACAACTGGTAGTACCTGAATTAGGGCCCCGAGATCAAAACAAGAACACCCGCTACCTTGTAGGTTGACACCTCTTTGGGTGAAGGCTAGACCCACAATCGAAAATTCCTGCCTTGCTAAGGAGGAGCACCAGAAATTATTCGCAGTAGCTTTAACTATTGATGCCTGTCCGGTGACCTTGATTAAAAACCAGTAGGTAACGGCAGGAAATCCGCATTACAAGGAACTGGCTATTCAGTGTATTAAGCCAATGGATTCTACCACATAAATTATTATTATTATTATTATTATTATTATTATTATTTATTATTATTATTATTATTATTATTATTATTATTATTATTATTATTATTATTATTATTATTATTATTATTATTATTATTATTATTATTATTATTATTATTATTATCCAAGCTGCAACTCCAGTTGGAAAAGCAGAATGCTACAAGCCCAAGAATATAGACTAGGAAGGCAGCCCAGTACAAAGAAATACAAAAGTAAAGAATAAACTATATAAGGAAAATAACAAATGAAAGTAAAAAAGTAAGACACAATAAAGAGACTATGACGTGAGTTATTAAAAGATAACTGTCTAGACCCAATGATCAGACAAGTAGAGACATAAGTCTCAATATCATCACGATTAGTACAAAAAAATAGAGTCCCCTTTCGACAATGAGGTGGCATCTCTGATGAGGTAAAGCTGAAGATGGTGTTCTCTGAAATTTTATTCTCCTTAAATAAACATGTTTCAGGTCTCAAAAAAAATACTGAAATATTTCTTTGAAAATGTTAACAATTTTAACATTGCAAAGCCTGATACCTGCCAAATCATAACAAATATCACTGATCAGGCTTGAGCTGCATAACTTTCGAGGGATGGACGAAGTTACATGCCAACAGTCCTACTCTCTGCGCTGTACTGAGTTTATCAAATATTAGTCGATTAAGTGATCAAGGTAAAACTGAAGACTTACTGGTGGTCAGTGCGTAAAAACCGATAAAAGCAAACACTTACCGACATTGAGTGCATACGCACTAATAATGAGATTGAACATGATCAACTAGATTAGGCAAATCATACAAGACTTCACTGTTACCTTAACAGTGGCTTGGTTTCCTTTGGACACTTCTCTTTAGCATGGTCCACAACCCTAACTTAAT
>NC_089753.1:43783912-43851412 GCF_040412425.1 Macrobrachium rosenbergii | reverse complement strand
AGGATTTCTCCGAACTCTGAAGGATTGTGAAGGATTGTTGCACATATTTTTGTTCACACGCTTATGAAGAGTCGATTAAAACATAATCGAGATGAGCTGTAATATGAGATAAGGGCTGCTTTGCAACTTCAGGCATTTGAGCATATCGTCCATTACAAGGCACTGATGATTGTTGTAGAGATTGTACATAACGATACTTGCATGCACACTAAACATTTATATATATATACATACACACATGCATATATATATATTAAAAATATATATATATATATACATATATATATATATATATATATATATATATATATATATATGTATATATATTTGTACTGTGTATTTGTAATATATACTAATACACACACACACATATACTGCATGTATATATATATATATATATATATATATATATATATATATATATACTGTATTTATATGGGTATATAAACACATATATATGTATATATATATGTATATATATATATTTGTATATATATAAACACATTCATATATACATTACATTATCTGAGTATAAGGGAGTTTCGTTAGGCGCACTGATCTAAATTCTCATCCATAAAAAGAGAGGTAGAGTAAAAGGGAAAAAGAAGGGGGAGAGAATTTAGTGTGTTCGCACATGTTCACCCAAATCCTGCCTTTTGAGTAACTGTATCACGTGACATTTACCAAGAACTAAACGACCTTTTAAATCTTCGTACTTTTGCTTGTTCTTGACGCCAGGGGCAACGAAGAATTTGCAATGTCATGTTAATGCCTTCCCTTAAATATAATTTATTACATTAAGTTATTTTATTCGAGTTTAAGATGTCAATTGAGATATTGACTGAGACTGAATAAAAGCAATGTTATGAAGACATTCTGATTTAGGATATTCTAACCGAAAATGAAGGTAAGAAGGACGATAGACGATAATAATAATAATAATAATAATAATAATAATAATAATAATAATAATAATAATAATAATAATAATAATAATAATAATAATAATAATAATTATTATTATTATTATTATTATTATTATTATTATTATTATTATTATTATTATTATTATAAAACGGAAAGAAAAAATACCTACCCTCGGTCTACGTCATCGTTCTCGGGCGAGAGCTGTTAGTCAGGATGCTACTCTGACTCAGACCTTCAACTTTTCAGAAATACGAACTTCTTTTGTGGTTGCAATACCTCCTTCCTATGTTTTTACTTTTTTAAATAATGTCTCCTGTCTCTCGTTTTTTATTGTGGCCTTCCATTTTCTACTTAACCACTTTTAGTAATGTTCCCTCTCCAATTATTAGCAATGTTATCTTTCACCCAGTTTTACCAATATCCTCCTTCCAATACTCTCACTCCTGTTACTGGCATCATCAGCCTACTACTCTCAATTATAGCGCTCCATTTCAAATAGTGATACTATCAAACCTCACCAAATCCATTTGATATAGTAGCAGTATCAGAACTCACCGGGCTCCATTTCAAATATTGTTACTATCAAACTTCACCAAGTAATTTGGATCTTAGAAAGACTGTCTTCACAATTTACTTACAACGAAAAATAAATAAATAAATAAATAAGGAAATTAATAAATAAATTTAGTACGAGAGGAATTAGCTTATCTGAACATCAGTGATAAAGCGTGCTGGCCCTACGAAATCCCATTCCCTAACATGACACATGCTCATGCGTTCTCTCTCTCTCTCTCTCTCTCTCTCTCTCTCTCTCTCTCTCTCTCTCTCTCTCTCCTAGAGATAAGACTTCCTTTCGCAACACCAACATTTCGTTTCCTTTGTAGCAGTGGACGAGCGAATTTGTTTCTCTCTCGTTGAGCCGCTGCCTCGACCGTTGACGGTTGAAAACGAATCAGTCGCGAACAGCATTCTCTCTCTCTCTCTCTCTCTCTCTCTCTCTCTCTCTCTCTCTCTCTCAGGCCCAAGATTTCCAACTGGTTTTCGTTTTTAGGTAATCTCTCTGTCTTTAACAATATATATTTTGTTAATGTTTCTACCTCCCAATTAGACTTGTACTCTGGCGCATGCCCAGAGCTGACATGATTATTTCTAGGACGTTAACTAAAACGTCTTGCAAGCTATGACGTCATACTATAATTCAACGCAATGACGTCACACTGACAAGTCACATGTCTTGATGATATGCCACTTCTGGAAAGAAAGGATGAAAACAATGTCACCGCGTAAAAATACAGTAAATGTAATTAAAAAAACATCAGCCATTGTAATTATCATCGAAGGTCTGGCTAATTAAAACATTTTGGTTCATTCCTCAATGTGTACTAGTGTTTATATGAGTAAAGACAAATATTTAAAATATTTCTGATTTTTATGAATAAAGACATAATTGAAATATTAATTTCTATTGAAAAATATACCTAAAGTGCGTAGTTATGAATTGAGAAATAACTAAGAATACTTATTTCGAAGAATACAGAAATATCCGAAACATTTAGTTCTTTCACGAAAATAAATACAGGAAAAAACTGAGTACTTTTATGAATAAGGTAAACTGTGCAGGTATTTATTTGTGTTTGTAAAAAATCTAACAATACTTTTAGGGTTTTTCTTACAAAAAATTAAAAATATTCATTCTTTGGCGTGCAAATAAATATCGAATATTAACTGATTAGGTAGAGGACAAATTAAACTGTTGCAATACTCAAATTACATTTACTGCAACAGATAAATTGTGTCGTTCTTTAAAGTCGATATTAAAAATCACAAATAATAAATATGGTACCATCATATATATAAGGTATGAAGTTCCACAAAACTCACACATCTCTTAAGTATTCTTTATTCAAAACAAAAGGCACAGCGTCAGTTAGAAATCTAAGCTACCTGTTCAACATTTTGAATCACTATGCATTTTTCAAATCGACTATTCACAAATATCCATAAGTTCCTTTGTATAAAAATTAAAAGCACTGAAAACTTAGTATGATGTTATTCATTTCTGAAGAATATCATTCGGTGACTCACGGAAAATCCAGTCACCAGATGAATATGGTAGTTATTCATTTAGTAACAAAGAGGTCAGCAGACTTTATTGCAACATTTTTAGGTCATCGTTCCTTAGCTCACGACTAACATATTAAATCCGGCATAGAAAGGACACTGGTCGTAATGTAGAGAAAGAGGTCCCTTCACTTCCTGTGAAACTATGAACCTTTTTCTTTTCCTTTCTCCTTTGTTCTTTCACCTTACTTTCCTTCCCCTTCTCTTTTGAGGTTTGCTGGGACATGTGAGGACATGTGTTTCCAAGTCTGGTCAGCTTCCTACAACGGGTACGAAAACTTTTACTAGAATCACTCTTTCTCAGGTTCATGCAGCAACTATCATGAGATCCCAGCCCGAATGGCAATAGTACTTGATGCATAACTTTGGAGAACATACACTGTCTAACAGATACTTTTCTTTCACAAATAACTGTCGCAGTTTTTGAACTTATTACTATAACAGAATATACAGGTCATTAAGCACATTCCTTAATGCTTTCAAGACATTTCGTAGTCTTCTCTTCAATGGCAGTGATTACACTCAAACTTTGCTTTCTCACACCAATAACTGGAGTAACATTGAAAAGCATTTATCATTTATCGACACAAGGAAGCAAAATCTATGACTAAGATCTTTAAAACAATCTCACTTCATTGCTACGTAAGTATTCTCCCTCGCCTGGGGTGGCAAAGTCTCTACCTCTTCGTAGATGACATTCTCTCGCGTGCAAGCAATTGGGGGTACATGAATGAACACACTGGAATCAGGATTGCTGCCTGAGGTGCGATCCAGATCATCGAACTGCTTGGAGGACGACTGCCTGCGTTCGGCACAGGCTGTGTAGGAGGCGAAGGAAGAGGAAGTCAAGCCGGAATCTTGTCGGACGAGGTCTGGGTGGTGTGGTCCAACGTATCCATTGGCGACCTCCTCATCTGTCACGCCAGATCTGCACCGCCTCTCGCGCGCCACAAGTTCGGAGAAGGAAAGAGACGACAGCAATTCATTTGGCCTCTTCCGCCTTCTGCTGCATCTGACAGCGCAGGCGATCACCATCCCGCTCACCAAGCCTACCGCTAGCATCACCGGCATCCAGTACCAATCCAGATTGACGAAACTTTTGGAATCTTGGCTGTTAGATGAAGTGTTTTGGTGCAGACTTACTTGCACTCGAGTTTTCTGAGTGGGTAAAACGTGAAGAGGATAGACAGGCCACTTTGCATTGGTAATTGCTAGATCCAGATGGTCTAACGTCTCCCCTCTCAGCGTAAAATTCTTAAGACTAATGCTCGCAGACCCGCGAAGGACTAAACAAAAATCGGGACCGCTTCCAATTTTGACGTTGTTCAAGGTGGCCCTTCCTCCTGCCTCGATGGATATACCCCCAGCACCAATCTCATTAATGGTGACACTATTCATGACCAAGTGGCTACCGTTGACTACGATTTTTCCTGTTTTCAGTGACCCAATGCTCAAGCCTGTCATCTCGTGAGGAGAGGGGTCGGCTTTTGAAGGGTCTTTCACGAACTGATTAAGAACTATGCCAGGAGACCCCACAACGTTCATGGAACCTTGTTGGACCTGGAGGCTGCGATCAACTTTCATTTCAGTGACCTCCGCCATTCGGGTCTCTTGGATGACTAGATTGTCGGCTGACCCGGAAAACTTCTTGACCTCGCACTGCTGTTTGATGAGGAGGTTGGGAAACAGCCCGTCGATGCTCTCCACTTCACTCGACTGAAGAAGCACCATGCTGAAACCCCCTTGTAGGAGTCGAACCTTCGACTGATTAACAGAAACATTTCTGTGGCAAAGCTGACCGCTGTCCCCTACCCGTCTGGCAGGCTGGTGACCTGCCGTAGCAGGTGCCCCGTCGGAAGGAAATAATATCGGCATCTCTTGGTTAACAGTCTCTACGTTTCGACTGCTTTGTCTGCTGGGGTGAGCAATGGTAGACGGCGCCCTGGGAACGAACGTGTTGACGTCCTCTTTTGGGTTCGATCCCAAGATTGTGACGTTGGAGGAAGTCCACATCACGAGGTTCGTGTTGCAGAAAGAGACCCCTCTGAAGGTTTTGGCAGACTGGACCTTCACTCCCTGGATTCCAGCGTCTATATCTTCCAGAATCACCGGCTGGAAATAAAAAATAAGCACATGAATGAGTATTCCATAAAAAATGTTAAATATGTGTTACTTATCTAACGTTACAATGTCCCTAAGAGATACATTTAAAAAATAGTCCTATATGCAAACAGGCGACTTAATCTATAATGATAATTATTCTATTTACGCTTCATTCACACAAGATAAAAACATTAGTTCTTTCTAAATATATTAAAAGGAACTTATTTAAATATTACATTCAAATGCCGAGGTCCTGAGATATTAAACAGCCACTAAAGGACTATTGTATTTATTGTTGGAAATTAGTGAACGGATAAAAATAAAGAGATAAAGTAAAGAGATAAAGTGCTGTCCAATAATATTGCAACAAAAAATTATTATCTTTTTCTTTCTAATAGCTGTTCTCTTCTCTCTGTATTCCCTGTTATCCTCTGTGACTTCTTTCAAATTAGCACCATATCCTTGGGAAGCCTGAATTTCAGGCCAATGGCCCCTGTGGGGTTCATCCGTGTGAATAGGGGTCCATCATCTGAATAATAATAATAATATTATAAGGGATGCACATCATCAGCTGCCCGTTACCAATAATAAGACAAACATACACATACGAAATATTCATCTTTTACTCTACGTATGCCTTTTCACACATTCACACACACACAGTAAAACACAAAGTATTTAGAAAGTAATCTGAAATACAGAGCAATATTAAGAGAAGAATGTATCTGGGTACAGGGAACAGCAAGAATTCTAATTCTTTCTATATTTGATTTTTTGTTTTCAAAAATTCCACAAATCTCGGAGCCAAATTCGGAGTTTACGCTTTCCACTGACTTCTTATACAGCGGAGACACTTTTAATCTATATGTAAATTTTCGGTTGTGTCTCTCTCCCGACGCAAACCCTTTTTCTTCACTGACCATTTTTCAACACTTTCTCGGTCAGAGCAGATTTGTCAAATATTTCCAATCTATTCAACAAGATTCATTTAAGGTAATCGTTACGTCAAATCTGACTTTTCTTGACTATATCTGAGTAAGGAAAATTAATGAAAATATTAAAAATCTCACTTCTCTTACCTAAATCTGGCCGTGGGAAACTAAGGAAAGAAAAAAACAAACCAGTCTAAGCTACAGTCACCAAGCGACTAATAACAGTTATATGAACTAAAAAAAAATGAGACCTAGAAATTAACAGTAAGACAATACTCAGGAAGCTAAAAGCTTTACAACTGTGGTTGATCTCTTACCCGGAAATATCTACATGTAAACATACCATTTGAAAGGATTATGCAACATGACGGACATAAAAAAAAGGAAATAAATTTCAAAACAGCAATTAACTAGTTGGAAAGAGCAACTTGACAGGATATTAACACTTGTTATATATATTACGATAAAATGAGTCACTTACGAAGCCTCAGCTCTAGTTAAAGTTGGAATGAATGTAATATAAATAGAGAGAGAGAGAGAGAGAGAGAGAGAGAGAGAGAGAGAGAGAGAGAGAGAGAGAGAGAGAGAAACAACATCCATATTTTTTTTAGGATACATAACTGGAGAACGAGAACTTGGCACTCAGATTTTTCTTACGTCTGGTAAAATCTCTCTCTCTCTCTCTCTCTCTCTCTCTCTCTCTCTCTCTCTCTCTCTCTCTCTCTCAATTATACAAACTCTTATAAATATTTCCCTCTTTCTCTCAAATACAAAATCTCTCATACATATTCCTTTCTCTCTCTCTCTCTCTCTCTCTCTCTCTCTCTCTCTCTCTCTCTCTCTCTCTCTCTCTCTCAAAAAGAAAAATACAAAATCTTAAAAATATTTTTCTCTCTCTCTCAAATATAAAACTCTCATACATATTCCTCTCTCTCTCTCTCTCTCTCTCTCTCTCTCTCTCTCTCTCTCTCTCTCTCTCTCTCTCTCTCTTACACACAGCTACACACACACACACACACACACACACACACACACACGTAAAGACACGCAAAGTCTCAAATGAGATAAAAACAGAATGAGTAGTAAAAAAGAAAAAAAATGCAAGTGATCTAAAATCAAAAGTCATACCTGATCCGTATTCTTGAAATTGCAGTCCAGCCTCCGCTCCGCCCTCTTGCAGAAACCCTGGGCTTTCCCCACACGAATAGGAGAAATGGCAGAGTACACAGAGCTGGGGAAACCACTTGCCAAAAGCAGTAAGGTCCACCACACTCCGACCCACGTTATCTTCTTCATGATGATCATCATCAGCGTCGTTGTCGTGGAAACACTCGCTTGTTGCTTTAAACGTCTTAGGAATTCCCTTATCGGTTTTGATGTTATCGTCTACCAGCTTCCTATGAGTGGCTTGAGGCTTCACGGAACAGCTACGCTCGTGTGTAATAATTTTAACCTTGTTATAATATTCTCATGTTCTTCACTTCATGTTCTTTCTATTGTTTCCGCGGTTTCTTGTCGTCTCAGTACTCACTGATTTGCTTAGTTTTATTTTTTTTTAAGAGCGCGAAGCAAAATGTTTGATGTCTATACTTTACATAAATGTAAATAATTAAAACTTACTCCCTATCACCAGCAAACTGCATTGTGACATCACTGGGGCAGTATTTTTTTTTTTTATTTAGCGTCTTGAATATTAATTACACAGTCAGGTTTGAACCAATACATGCCTTCTTTTACATTATATGAAGATTATCCACTCAAAGGAAAAATATTACCTTTAAGATTCACAAACGACATTCAGTCAACAAAAACGCATGAATAATAATGCAGTCAAACAAGAGAAGCGTTATCAAGACTGCCCAGGAACTACCTGTTTTTATGTAAGACCACAAAGTTCAAGAGTCTACCCTGATCTTTTCTTCACATAAATGGTTCCTCAAGCCAGAGACCAAAGGTCAGTTGTTCAGTTGCGCAGAAACGTATGCCATGCTCACACACCATAAAACCTTTTTTCACAAGCAATGGAGACCAGTTCTTCACGCGAGATCCTCTCTCCATATACCTCTTTCTAGTTCAAGACCCAGGAGTGGTAGATGGTATTCAAGAGTTGGAAACGGAAGGTTGGTTCTCAAGCAGAGGGGCGAACCGAAAATGGTTGGTCCTACTTCACAGATAGACCTCGGGCATGTTTCTGTTGCCAAAATCTGAAGGGCACATCCTCGAGCAAAGCACCATACGTCCAGCGAACTACAGCCAGCCTGCCTTCTAACTGTAAGAAAATATATCCTTCGCTGCCATCGCCGAGTGTCGCCAAGAGGAGCCCTTTGAACACGGGAGCGAAACTGCGTCTGGATTGTCCCAGCGGATACCGCGTGTCCTGAAGATGAAGTGACGTGATGTGTCCTGTATCTGACGTAGGTGTCGACCGATAAAATGACTCATTTTCAACCAACGGAAACACGCGGATTACCTATCTTCTGTCGGTCACTTGCGTCGTCTTAGAAATACGTTGAATGCCAGCTGGGCTTATCGTTAGGTATTAAAAAAAAAGGTTAAAAAAAGGAAACCTTTTCTAAGAACTGGTAAACAAATAATCTTCAAAATATTTACTCATTCTGCTTTTTAGAGAAAACAAGGCCCTTTACGAAATGAAGTTTCTATTTCTGGTACTGTGGATATAGAACAATGCTGATTCTTCTACTTGTCTATTGCTGAATCAGAATATCCTTCAGAAATCTGTTGAGATTCGACCTGAAAATTGATACTCTTGAATTTTCTTCTAATTAAAGTAGAAAAAACTTGCTGCTTCTCCATTTGGAAAGTAACATCTCTTCAAACTTGATCTTCCTGATGAAAGTTGCTGAAAATCCTCGCTACTGACACTTGAATTTGCACACTTGAAACTCGGAAACTTATTCGTATTCAAATCAGTTGATTCTTCCTGAACAATGCAGCCTCTCTTGGAAACTCAGCTGCGCTAAAGCTAATTTCTGCTTTCATAAGTCTTTTACCACTTTTCTGAAGCACCTCAGTTGAAAATTTTAGGTAAAAGTGGACGAGAGATCAGAAGTCATTTCAAAAGTGGACGAGAGATCAGAAGTCATTTCAAAATTTAGACAGAATATATAGATAGACCATTCAATTCAGGACGAAGGCCAACCTCTGGGACCTATGAGGTCATTCAGCACTGAAAGGAAAATTGAGAGCAAGGGGTTTAAAAGGTGTAACAGGAGGAAAACCTCACAGTTGCACAATGAAACATAGGTGGCTCTCGTCTAGACTTGTTCTTAACTGAAAGATGCAAATTCTCAAACAACACAGCGATTACCAACTCTCTCATTTTCCCCGATGGAATCGGGAATTCTCCTTTTGCAGATTACAAAAGTAGTGATTCTTTTCTTGAGAACTGGAGATTCTCAGTCGAAAGTCAGACTTTCCTGTGAAATCTGAATATTCTTTCAAACAAACGTGAAGAGCATTATAAATGTTTCGAATCCATAAATTAAAAAATGACATTTAAAACCTGAAAAAATTGTCTTCGTAGAGATTCCTCAATGATACGGGTCACGGGACTTTCCATCTCGATTTCAGCACGAAATACAGTCCTGTGTACTGAACAGATTACGGTTCGAACTTGTGAACGGATATTGCGAAATGACTCAACGTTTGGCTGACAACACAAGTACTTTACTCGACAATGTTGTTGTCATTTGAAGTTTAGATTTTTTGGTAACACCAGGCCTATTTCCCGACTATTTTTTTTTCTTGATGTTTATCTAGAAACCAAAACTCACATTCTTCTCTGCAACAAAACGTCTGTATATATATATATATATATATATATATATATATATATATATATATATATATATATATATATATATATATATATATATATATATATATATAATTTATATATATATGTATGTGCATATATTATATATATACATATATACACTCGTACACATACATACACACGCACACACATAATTTGAGTTTGTTTGCTTTGACATTTGAAGTTTGAGTTTGTAAACTATGTCAGTTTATGAGAAAAAGAAGAAGTATAGACTGATTCAAATTCTTGATAAAAAGAAGATAGTATCTACAAACAATGACAATGACTTCAACAGATATTGCATAAGAGAGAAAATAGCCCAAATAGCATATATATATATATATATATATATATATATATATATATATATATATATATATATATATATATATATATACACACACACACACACACACACACACACACATATATATATATATATATATATATATATATATATATATATATATATATATATATATATATATATAAAAGGCAAATGCCAAGAAGGAAAAAGAAACAATGGAGTGGTTGCTAGGCCTTTCGACACACGGTCCTTTACTAGCAGACTGATGAAAATTATAAAAATAAGTTTACAAGAAAGCCCGTATAATTGACAGATGACGTAAGGATATCCCTGAGGGTGGGGATTGTGAGGAACAGATGCACCTGGAATCCAACACAGCTAAAGAATGAGTGGACCTACCAAAACAAAGGTAAATCTTTTGAGAGGTTTTACAAAGTATTAGGCCAACTGACTCAAAATCAGGGCTGAGTCAATTAAAGGATTATAAAGGGGAAGAGACTAACCACCAGAAATGACCCTGGAATGAATAAGCTGAATTGCATATTTATAAAAGTACAACACATTTTCTCCTTTTGGTAAACAATAACATCCTTTGCAAAATGAAGATTTAAAAAACTATTAAACATACAAATTCATAGAAAAATATATAAGGTAACTAATTAGTAATTAAGTCAGTGATTTTATCTTTAAGGTCATTCTTGAACATTTTACTAATACAGGGATCCAAATAATACATGCAAAGACTAAGGGTGAAATTACAGCTAGAAGGAAGCTGTATAACTGCAGATTCTAAAAGATTCCATGAAGAGAAATCTTTCCCTTTGGCAATCACAATCACAATCACAATCAGTCCAATTGATCCTGTGTGAGTTTTCACTTAAATGAATGAATATTGCATTGGATGTTTGTCCAGTTTTGACAGAATACTTATGCAGCTTAATTCTCACCTCTAAATCCTTACTGGATTGACCTATATAAAAAGAAGAGCAGTCTAAGCATGGAATTTTATATATTATGTTGTTGCTTTCCTTAGGGATCTTTTTTTATTAACATTCCTGTTAGTGTGTATTATGGGAGAAGCAGGTTGACATTAAAAGATTTTAACAATGATTTTATAGTTTCAAACCACAAAAGTGAGGCAGGCTAAGAATGCTCTTAGGGGTTTCTTTCTCCATGTTACTTTCACTATAAAACTTTTGGGGGGGCTTTATTATAGGAAATATCTAGTATATGTGAAGGGTAACATAAACCTGTTCCTATTTTTCGTAACTATTCGATTTCTTGGTCCAAATACTGGGGACTGACAATGGCAATGCTCGTAAAAACATAGAAGTAAAAACGGATATTTTGATATTGGCCTGAATAAAAATGAACATAAGTTGTTGGTTGGTTTCCTATAAATACTGAATTTGCATTGAAATGGTTCTTTGTATTAAAACAGCTAAGAAAGGGACAATTGCCTTTTCTAATTCTAAAGTAAACTGAATGGATGGTACCTGCTGGTATTGATATAAATGATTTACTCTCTAATTCGAATAACCAGGTACCATGCATTCCATTTACTTTATGTATTTTATGTATTTATGTATTACAATTTAATAAGTGTCAAAGTACTTTTTTGATAAAATTATATTGATTGTGCCTTTCAATACTAGGATCAGAAAGACATTAATCACACTGTATCCATTTCCCATGTTGGTTGATAACCAACCCATCATTCAAAAGGGAACAATCAAATATTTTGCATTAGAAGAACACGGTTTGAGGAATGAATTTTGTTAAGAGAACAGAAATATATATGTAATTTTGATAACTAGTACAGAAACACTAATGCATATCCATGTATTCAAGAAATTGTGTTAAACCAAAACCAAGAGAAAAATGTATGTACAACAAAATTTGACAAAAATTTTGAAACAACCATTGTCGATCAGGTGATTTTTGTGTTTTCAATAGAAAATGTTGTAGCTAAAGTTAAATGTCACAACATTACGAGTACTACAGAAGTAAGATTTGAAAATGTTAAATCTTTTACCACATCATGTCAGATAGTTATAGCAAACCAGTTGTATTATTAAACAAACATGTGCCATATAAGGATTACTCACACAAAATTTATGAATTTAAGTTGTCTCAGTTAGAGTTAAAGAAACTTGAGAATATGAACTATGCTGATGAATATTTCTACTATAAAGAAACTGTCTCTCCAGTTTTATCATTGTTCAATCTGATACTAATAGGGGTATTTGCTGTTTTATCCATAATTATAGTAAGAAATCTTGTGATCAGAAAAATATAAGAGATTTTGACAATGTTGGTACGTGACTGAGTGATGTAATGATAACTAAGAATTCTGAATATTCTAACTGTTAATCAAAATAACGAAAGAGAGAGAGAGAGAGAGAGAGAGAGAGAGAGAGAGAAAACCTTCCATTGTTAGACACTGATAATTAGAGAGAAAGAGAGAGAGAGAAACGAGAGAGAGAGAGAGAGAGAGAGAGAGAGAGAGAGAGAGAGAGAGAGAGAGAGAGAGAGAGAATTTCAAAACATCTCTGTGTTTTGGCTATACAGTGATGACAAGGCCAGAACTCAGGAACGCTTAGTCAACCTGAAAAGCACAAAGAGATGTGTAAACTCGCGCTAGAAAAGCAAAACCTGTGTTATGATTATAAAAGCCAAACTCAGGTACGTGTTATGATTATGTTGTGGTTACGAAGCGAATATGACTGTACTTAATCGAGCTGAAAATCAAGAGGAATTCGTAACTAAATGCATGGTGGTCTCAACTGAAGAAACAGCCGGTTCCGGTGACGTCAAAGCACCTCCTTTGAAGGCGGTGCATTTTCCAAAATCCACCCAAAAATGGGACGTCTTTAGATAACTTCAACCAATTAAACATCTACCAAGACAGGACAAACGCAGTTTCCACCTTCGATGGGTGGGACAATCGACTTAAGAAGTCCAATTCTGAGGGGGAGCAGCAAATAAGAGAAGGTAGAAGAGAAAGTAGCGGAGAAAGTAGCAGAGAAGGAAAGACTGCAGAACAGAGAAGAGAAGAGAGAAGGGCATGAGGTTGTAAGCCTCACCGATTGTGTTGATATAAGAAAAAAGGCTTACATTGCCTCACCCTATATTTTGTATTGCAAATTACCTTGTACATCTATTGTAAATTTATTTCTTAAGCCTCCTGGGAAAACTACGCTACTGCATAACGAAAGTTAGAAAGATCAACATCTATAAAGAAGTAATCTTCTTAAACGAATAGCAGATGTAAACAGAAGGAAAGAATAATAATAAAAAGAACATTACATAAAAAGTTTCCACTTCCAGACAAAGGAAGAAATGGATAACGCCGCTTCGTTGGACGGATCAATTAGGGCCTAAAGGAACAGGTAGGTGATGATACGTAGCTTTTCCTTCTTATCTCTCTCTTTCCCCCTTTATGTAGAGAGACAGAAAGAGAAGTGACCCAGGGTAGGAAGGGAGGGCCCCGACCTCCCTCTCTGTCCTTGGCTTCTTTTCCTCTCTCTATCTCTCTTCCTCAGGAATTTCTTGTTTCAGTTATAGTTTTATTTTGTGTTAATTTGATTTTAGCGTTATTTTCAGTTTTAGATTTATTTTAATTTTTAGTTTTATTTTTATCTTTTATTTTTATTTTGATTATTTTTATATTCATTTTTATTGCTTTTGTTTTTATTATTTTGTTTTTATTTTTATTTTACTTTTATTTTGTGTTATTTTGATTATTATTTATTTTTATTCATATCTTCATTTATTTTTATTTGTTTATATTTCTATCTTTATTATTTATATTTTTATTATATTTATTTTTACTTTTATTTTTATTATCTTTAGTCAATTTTATTTTTAGTTTTGGGTTTTAGTTTTATTTTTAATCCTATTTTTAATTTTGGTTTTATTTCTAGTTTTAGTTTTGCTTTTATTTTGAGTATTATTTTTTTATTTTTAGTTTAAGCTTTATTTTTATTTCTGTTTTTATTTTTAGCTTCATTTTTATTTTGTGATTTTTAGTTTTAGTTTTACTTTCATTTTTAGTTTAATTTATTTTCTAGTTTTATTTTCTAATTTTAGTTTTATATTTAATTTTATTGTTATTTCTATTTTCAGCTTTATTTTTAGTTTTATTTCTAGGTTTATTTTTATTTTCATTTTTGGTTTTATTTCTATTTTTGATTTTATTTTTAGTTTCATTTTTGTTTTTATTTTTATTTAGCTTCATTTTTGTTTTATTATTTTTAGTTTTACGCCTTAGTGCTCCTTTTAGTATTTTATTTTTAGTTTTAGTTTTATTCTTAATTTTTATTTTTATTTTTATCATTTTTATTTTTTTTATTTTTATTTCTTTTACTTCTATTATTTTATTTTTTCTATTTTTATTTTTTATTATTTATATTTTTATTATCTTATTTCTATTTTTTTATTCTTTTTATTTTATTTATATTTTTATTTTTTATTTTTATTATTTTCTATTTAATTATTTTTATTATTTATTTTTATTTTTATTTCTACTTTAATTTCTATTATTTTATTTTTTCTAATTTTATTTTTATTATTTATATTCCTATTATTTTTATTTATATTTTTATTTTATTATTTCTATTTTTATAGTTTTTGTTTTTATTTTTATTTATTTTTTATTCTTATTATTTTCTATTTAAATTATTTTTATTATTTTTGTTACATTATTTTTATTTATATTTTTACTTTTTTTAGTATTTTTTTAGCTTTATTCTTAATTTTGGTTTTATTTCTATCCTTAGTTTTATTTTAAGTTTTATTTCCAGTTTGTTTTATTTTATTTTTATTTTTAGGTTTATTTTTAGTTCTAGCTTTTTATTTTTGGTTTTGTATTTAGTTTTAATTTGAGTTTTAGTTTCATTTTTATTTTTAATATATTTTATTTTTACTTTTTAAATTTTTATTTGTATTTTTTTAATTTTTATTTTATTATTTTTTTTATTTTTATTTATTTTTATAATTTTAGTCATATTTTTGTTCTTTTTATTTTTAATATTTTATTTTCTATATTTTTATTATTATTGTTTATTTTTTTACTATTATATTTAGTTTTAGAATTACCTTTTCTTTTAGGTTTTAGTTTTGTTTTTCATTATTTTCATTTTTATTTATTTTTATATTTTATTTTATTCTTTTTATTTCTATTTTTATTTGTATTTATTTTTATTTTTTATTATTTTTGTTATTTTTATTTATTTTTATAATTTTAGTCATATTTTTGTTATTTTTATTTTTAATATTTTATTTTCTATATTTTTATTATTATTGTTTATATTTTTACTATTATATTTAGTTTTAGAATTATCTTTTCTTTTAGGTTTTAGTTTTGTTTTTCATTATTTTCATTTTTATTTATTTTTATACTTTATTTTATTCTTTTTATTTCTATTTTTATTTGTATTTATTTTCATTATTTTTTATTTTATTTTTATTATTATTTCGTATTTGCATTTTAATTTTTTATATTTTTATTCTTATTATTTATATATTTTATTATATTTTAATTTTACTTTTGTTATTTTTAGTTAAGTTTTTAGTTTTATTTTTATTTATAATTTTATTTTATTTTATTTTTAGTTTCATTTTTACTTTGTTTCATTTCTATTTTTAGTTTTATTTTAATTTCATTTTTATATTTAGTTTTACTTTGTTTTTATTTTTATTTTAATTTTAATTCCCTTTGTTTAATTATTTTTATTTACTATTATTATTTTATCTTGATTATTTTTATTTTATTTTTATTTTTAATATTTTTATTATTTATGTTTTTATTTTTACTTTTATTTCTATTATTATTAGTTTTTGTTTTATTTTTAGTTTTATTTTTATTTTAATTTTATTATTTATGTTTCTCTTTTATTATTATTATTTTTTTACTTTCTTTTTATTTTTATTAATTTTGTTTTTATTTTGTTTATTTTCCTAATTTTCATTTATTTTTCTATTTTATTTTTATTTAGATTTGTTAGGAGCCTCGATGGCTCGGTTGGTAGAAGCAGCAACCTCAGACTTCATAGAAGTCTATGGCGAGGGTTCAATCCCCGCAGCCGACCGGTCAGAGAGGTGGACACTTTGCTCTCCGTGTAGACACCCCGGGATTACGTATGTAATCAACGGATAGGTTTGCTGAAAGCAAATGGGTGTTACAGATTAATACACACATAAACAAAGCCACTCCAACACCTTCAAAAACATAACAGACACCTCACACGTCTCGAACTGTTAACCTACTCGCCCAGTTCTCCTCGCTGCTGGGAGAAAGGGAGCTGGGGATTTCGTAACATGTACACATTCGCTACCGGGGTCTAAGCGATGTCAGGCAGGGCAGCCGATCGAGGCTACGGCCTACCCCACCGCCAAATCAAAGTCCTTCAAAATGAAGGCATCGTGCTTACCCCATATAATAATGGGAAAAATGCACGTTAAAGACGAAGAAGAAGATTTTTATTTAGGTTTGTTAATTTTTATTTTGTATGTTTTTAATTTATATGTTTACTTTTATTTTTATTGTTTTTAGTGTTAGATTTTATTTTTAGTTTTACTTTTAATTTTCGTTTATTTTTAATTTTAGGTTCATTTCTATCTTTCCATTTGTATTTTTAGTTTCATTTTTATTTTTAATTTTAGTTTTATTATACCTTTATTTTTATTTTTTAGTTTTGGTTTATTTTTTATTTTAATTTAATATTCAGTTTTATTTTTATTTATAGTTGTAGCTCTAGTTTGATTTTTACTTATATTTTTAGGTTTTTTAATTTTAGTTTTACATTTACTTTTAGTTTTATTTTCAGAATGTTTTATTTTTATTTTTAGTTTGAGTTTTATTTGTAGCTTTAGTTTTTGTTTTATTTTGATTTTCAGTTTCATTTTTATTTTTCCTTTTATTTTTATTTCTAGTTTTTATTTTAATTTGGTTTTATTTATATTTTTAAATTTTATTTTAAGTTTCATTTTTATTTTTTTTTTAGTTTTACTTTTAGTTTTAGTTTAGTCTTTTGTTTTACTTTTTAGTTTTCTTAGTGTTACTTTTAGTTTTATTTAATTTTTATATTTTGATTTTTCTTACTTGTATTTTTCTTTTTATTAATTTTATTTTTATTCTTTTTATCTTTATCTTTATATTTTTTACCTTTATTATTTTAATTTTATTTCTATTATATTTTTACTTTAATTTTTATTATTATTAGTTTTTATTTTATTTTTAGTTTTAAATTTATTTTTGTTTTAATTCTATTTTTCGTTTTATTTTCTCATTTTATTTTTAGTTTGATTTTTGTTTTATTTTTATTTTTATCGTTATATTTAGTTTTATTTTCAGTTGTTTTATCTTTAGTTTTAGTTTTTGCTTTTTATTTTTTATTTTAGTTTTAATTTTACCTTATTTTTACTTATTTATTTTTATTTTTACTTTTATTGTTTTTCTTATTTATGATTTTTATTTCAATTTTTTTTATTTTTATTCTTTTTATTTCTATTATTTTAATTTTTATTACTTTTTGTTCTTATTTTTATTACATTATTTTTTTATATTTTTTTGTTTTATTATTTATGTTTTTATTATATTTATCTTTACTTATATTTTTATTATTTCTAGTTAGTTTTACTTTTAGTCTTATTTTTAATTTTGGTTTATTTCTATTTTCAGCTTTGTTTTTATTTTTAGTTTTACTCTTAGTTCCAGTTTTATTTTCATTTTGCTTTATTTTCAGTTTTATTTTTGTTACTTTTATTTTTATATTTAGTTTTATTTTAGATTTACTTATAGGTTTAGTTTTAGTTGTAGCTTTTTATTTTTGGTTTTATTTTTAGTTTAAATTTTAGTTTTAGTCTCATTTTTATTTTTACTTTTATTTTTATTTTTTATTTTTATTTCTATTTTTATTTTTATTATTTTTCATTTTTTTATTTTGATTATTTTTTCTAAGTATTTTTCTTTTTTATATTTGTTTTTATTGTCCATATTTTTATTATATTTATGTTTACTTTTATTATTTTTAGTTAGTTTTATTTTTAGTCTTATATGTAGTTTTAGGTTTTATTTTTATTTTACTTTTGGTTTTATTTATATTTTTAGCTTTATTTTTATTTTTAGTTTTATTTGTATTTTACTTTAATTCTTATATTTAGTTTTATTTTTAGTTTTAGGTTTATTTTTAGTTATAGCTTTTTATTTTTGGTTTATTTTTAGCTTTGATTTTAGTTTTTTTTTTTATTTTTGTTTCTACTTTATTTTTATTTTTACTTTCATAATTTATTTATTTTTAATTTTGATTTTTATTATTACTATTTTTGTTCTTATTTTTATTTTTAATTTTTATTATTTATATTTTTATTATTATTTTTCATATTTATTTTTAATATATCTATTTATATATTTTTTTTATTTTGATTATTTTTAGTTAGTTTTAATTTAGTTCGTTTCATTTTTTGTTTTGGATTTTAGTTTTATTTTTTATTATTTTCAATTTTATTTCTGTATTTTCTTTTTGTTATTTTTCATTTTTATTTCTATTATTATTTATTTTTTATTTTATTCTTATTTTATATTTTTATTTATTTTATTTTTTAGATTTTTATTTTTACTATTTATTTTATTTTTATTTTTTTAGATTTTTATTTTTACTATTTATTTTATTAATTTTTACTTTTTTATTATTTTTAGTTTCCTTTCCTTTTAGTTTTAGGTTTTAGTTTCTGTCCATAGCTTCTTTTCCTCTCTCTCTCTCTCTCTCTCTCTCTCTCTCTCTCTCTCTCTCTCTCTCTCTCTCTCTTTATGTAGAGAGAAAGAAAGAGGGCAAGCAGCCTAGGGCAGGAAGGGAGGTCCCACCCCTCCCTCTCTGTCCTCGGTTTCTTTTCCTTCTCTCTCTCTCTCTCTCTCTCTCTCTCTCTCTCTCTCTCTCTCTCTAGAGAAGAGAGAGAAGAGGAGAAGCTGCCTAGGGCAGGAAGAGAGGTCCCACCTCTCCCTCCCAGTCCATAGCTTCTCTTCCTCTCTCTCTCTCTTTCTCTGTCCCTATCTCAACCTTCCTCTTTCTGTTCCTCTCTCTTTATATAGAGAGACGGAAAGAAAGTAAGCAGCCTAGTTTAGGAAGGGAGGTCCCACCCCTCCCTCTCTGTCCTCGGTTTCTTCTCTCTCTCTCTCTCTCTCTCTCTCTCTCTCTCTCTCTCTCTCTCTCTCTCTCTCTCTCTCTCTCTCTCTTCTTTATCATGAGAGAGAGGAAGAGAAGTTGCTTAGGGCAGGAAGGAAGGTCCCGCCCCTCCCATAATGTCATAGAATTAACAGTCCATTCCAAAGCAATTGAAAACAGAGATAAGCAAGAGGCGAAAAAGTGGGGACCATATGGAAAATACAATTTCTATAGTAAGAATATAAAATGGTCAGAAATAAATGAAGAATTAAACCAAGACTGGGAAAACATATTCGCCAGTGATAATATACAGGTAAATATGGATATATTATATAAAATATTAGAGAAAATAGTGGATAAATATATACCAAAGATGAAAAGTAAACATCAGTCATGCATACCAAGAGACAGAAGGATCTTGCTCCAGAAAATCAGAAAGTGGAAAAAAGGTCTTGCAAAAGAAAAGAATGCATGGAAAGTGATGAAACTAAAAAGTAAGATAGAAAATGCAGAACAAAAGATTGTACAATCAAAAGAAAATGAAAAACGGGACTTAGAAGAAAAGACCCTACAAAATATCAAGCAAAACCCCAAAATATTTTACTCATATGCAAAAAAGATGAATAAAAGAAGAGTAGAAATAGGCCCTCTAAGAATTGAAGGGTGATTAACAAATGAAAAAAAGGAAATATGCAACCTATTAGTAGAAAGATATAAGAGAGAATTTACACCTAGAATTGATAATGAAGATAATGATACAGAAGTAAGAGATGAAAATAGTGAATTTTATCGGACAAAGATATTAATGAAGCCGATATTGTGCAGGCTATTAATGAAATTAAAAATGGATCAGCAGCCAGACCAGACAGCGTCCCTGCCATTTTGTTAAAGAAAGTAGCTCATTCTATCGCAAAGCCGCTCGCAATATTATGAAGACAAAGTGTAGATAAAGGCAAGATTTATGATGAACATAAATTAGCATATATTGCCCCTATTTTCAAAAGTGGATCAAGACTAGTGGCAAGTAATTACAGGCCTGTGAGTCTAACATCACATATTATGAAAGTGTATGAAAGGGTAATGAAGAAAAATATAATGAAACATTTAATGAAAAATAGTTTGTTTAATATAGGACAACATGGTTTTGTATCCAGAAAAAGTACACAAACCCAACTGTTAGTCCACCATGAAAACATATATAAAAATATGATAAACGAAAAAGATAGAGATGTGGTTTACCTAGACTTTGCAAAAGCTTTTAATATTGTGGACAAAGTAGGAAGGTGGATGAAAGAATTTTTGCAAAACAGAAAACAGATAGTAATTGCAAACGATGAGAAATTGGATGAAGCTAAGGTAATATCCAGTGTGCCACAAGGTACGGTGTTAGCTTTATTGCTGTTTGTTATTATGACTGCAGACATAGACAGTAGTGAGAAGTTTCGTCGATGGCACAAGAATAAGTAGAGAAATTACTTGTGATGAAGATAGGAACTCGCTACAAAGAGACCTAAACAAAATATATGAATGGGCAGAGGTAAATAGGATGGTATTTAACTAATAAATTTGAATCAATAAATTATGGTGATAAAGAAGGAATGCTATATGCATATAGAGGACCTAATAATGAGACAATCACAAATAAGGAAGTAATTAAAGACCTTGGTGTGATGTTGAATAGGAATATGTTATGCAATGATCAAATAGCAACACTATTGGAAAAATGCAAAGCAAAAATGGGAATGCTGTTCCGGTACTTCAAAACAAGAAAAGCCGAACACATGATTATGCTTTATAAAACGTATGTACGTAGTCCACTTGAATATTGGAACCCACACTACCAAAAGGATATTGCACAAATAGAGACTGTACAAAGGTCCTTTACAGCTAGAAAAGAAGAAGTTACGGACCTTGACTACTGGGAAAGACTACAGTTCTTAAAATTATATAGTCTCGAAAGGAGAAGAGAACGCTACATGATAATACAGGCATGGAAACAGACAGAAGGAATTACCGAAAACATCATGGAGCTAAAAATATCAGAAAGAGCAAGCAGAGGTAGATTAATAGTGCCCCAAACTGTACCAGGAAAACTAAGGAAAGCACACAGGACATTAATCCATTATGCACTAGCATCGATAATGCAGCGTCTATTCAATGCATTACCAGCTTATCTGAGGAGCATATCAGGAGTGAGCGCAGATGTGTTTAAGAATAAGCTCGACAAATACCTAAGCTGCATCCCATACAATCCAAGATTGGAAGATGCAAAATATATCGGAAGATGCATTAGCAATCCTCTGGTAGACATCAGAGGTGCCTCACACTGAGGGACCTGGGGCAACCCGAACTGTAAGGTCTCTCTCTATAAAGGGAGAGAGAGGAAGAGGAGAAGCTGCCTTGGGCAGGAAGGGAGGTTCCACCCCTCCCTCCCTCCCTTTCCCTAGCTTCTTTTCCTCTCTCTCTTTATACAGAGAGAAGGGAAGAAGGTAAGCAGCTTAGGGCAGGAAGGGAGGTCCCATCCCTCCCTCTCTGTCTCTAGCTTCTTTTCCTCCTTTTTTATCCCCATCTCAATCTTTCTCTTTCTGTCTCTCTCTTTATGTAAAGAGAAGGAAAGAAGGTAAGTGGCCTAGAGCAGGAAGGGAGGTACTAACCTTCCCTCTCTGTCCTCGGTTTCTTTTCCTTCTCTCTCTTTCTTTTTATGAAGAAAGAGAGGAAGAGAAGCTGCCCAGGGCAAGAAGGGAGGTCCCAACCCTCCCTCTCAGTCCCTAGCTTCTTTTCCTCTCTCTCTCTCTCTCTCTCTCTCTCTCTCTCAATCTTTCTCTTTCTGTCTCTCTCTTTATGTAGAGAGAAGGAAAGAAGGTAAGCGGCCTAGAGCTGCAACGGAGGTCCCACCCCTCCTTCTCTGTCCTCGGTTTTCTTTTTCTTCTCTCTCTCTCTCTCTCTATCTTTCTCTTTATGAAGAGAGAGAGAGAGGAGGAGAAGCTGACTAGGGCAAGAACGGTGGTCCCACCCCTCCCTCTCTATCACTAACTTCTTTTCTTCTCTCTCTCTCTCTCTCTCTCTCTCTCTCTCTCTCTCTCTCTCTCTCTCTCTCTCTGTCCCATGTCTCGACCTTCCTCTTTCTGTCTCTCTCTTTGTGTAGAGAAAAGGAAAGGACAGCGGCCTAGGGCAGGAAGGGAGTTTTCACCCCTCCCTCTCTGTCCTCGGCTTCTTTTCCTCTCTCTCTCTCTCTCTCTCTCTCTCTCTCTCTCTCTCTCTTTGTGAAAAGAGAGTGGAAGAGATGAAGCTGCCTAAGGCAGGAAGGGAGGTCCACCCCTCCCTCTCTGTCCATAGCTTCTTTTCCCCTCTCTCTCTCTCTCTCTCTCTCTCTCTCTCTCTCTCTCTCCACCCCTCCCTCTCTGTCCATAGCTCTCTCTTCCCCTCTCTCTCTCTCTCTCTCTCTCTCTCCCCTGTCGATCTTTCTCTGTCTGTCTCTCTAAGTAGAGAGAAGGAAAGACGATAAGCGGCCTCCCTTCCTCTGCCCTAGGACACTTCTCTTCTTTTAATCTATGGTGCGTCACTATATTGTGACTAGAAATAAAGAGTAAAAAGCCACAATGTAATGAAAGACTGTATTTTCCAAAATACAAAAAGACTGGGGAGCTTTCGACCGTTTGCACAACGGTCATCTTCAGCCAACTGAATAAAAATACGTTTTTCTTAAAAAGACAAATTGAAAAAATGGCTGTTTCCCCGTGTCTCTGAGCCAACCTTTGCCATCTTCTTAACAGCTGTCTCTCGCTCGTATGGTGCTCTTTACTAGTGACTGGGTGATTCGTTGGTGGTGAACGACTTTCAGCATTGGTGCCTGTTGTTTCTGCGACAACTGCCACTTTGACAACCTGTGCGGGAGAGATGAGGGAGACAGTATCAAGGGCCTCGAGACACCCCTTTGAAATTTAAATTTATGGAATGACAGGCTAGCCTGTCTGTCCTCCTATAAATGCTTTATTACCATCTAATGTGTTAGAAATATTTATCAAAGCCTCCTCCACTACTCTTTTACGGCCTGCTTGACTACTTCTATATAGTTTTAACTCCCTCCCAATCCATGATTTGATCATTCTCCCAACAATGTTTGGCAATAGCGCTGTTCTGAGCGAAGTCCCTAACAGCTTTTTTATGTTCCTGTAGTCTTATGTCCTTCCCCCTACCTGTCTCCCCAAAATAAAATAAATTACAGAGCTTGCATTTTATAAAATATACTCCTCTATCTCTCTTGTTGTTACTATCACTACCTATTCTGCGGCTATAATTCTTACTGAATTTGGATTTGATTGAATTTTTATATGTGAAAGCTACTTTAACATTACCTGTAGTATTGATTAACTGGGCTGTTGAAAGCCCCTGTTTTTAACCCCCTTTTCGTATTTTGGAAAAATACTGTCTTTCATTTACATTATTGTGGCTTTTTACTCATTATTTCCAGTCACAGTATAGTGATGCACCATAGATAATCTTAGCTATTGCCTAAAAACATGCAGCACACATTTTTTAACACTGACAGTGATGAAGGTCTGAGGAGATATCGACAACTTGTAAAGAAATGGACGCAGTTATTTTTGTTATGGACGAGGAATCAAGCCAAGTTCTTACACAGCTGTCTACAAGAACAAGTCATTCCATTGTTGTCATGGATAAAATTTATTATAATATTAAAGCATTAGATTACTAGATGATAGTAATACTTACATTAGGCTGAATATAGTGCCTTCTATCAATGCACTACAAAATTCATTCAACAAAAAAGTTAGAGATGTTGCAACTGGAATTTCCAATGAAGAGTTACGTAAAGTCATACTCAGCAAGATATTAGGCAAAACACCTAACCTTCCTTACTTCTACGGGATCCCTAAAGTACATGAAACTGGATTTCCCTTACGACCCATTGTGGCTACGTGTGGTGCCCCCAATCCATGTTAGCTGAATGGCTTGCCAAGCAACTTTCCCTTTTGGTAGGCACGATATCCTCGACACATATCAGACACGGATGATTTCATTCAGAGATTAAGGGCGTTGGATGGCTCTTCGGGGAAAATGTATAGTTTGGATGTCTACTCCTTATTTACTAAGTCCCTCCTCGTTATGTGATTGAAAAATTACCTGATAAGTTTGATAATGACCCAAGTTTATGCCCACTCCCCACTGAAGTATTTCTTGACCTCATTAAACTATGCGTCGAGTCCACAATTTTCACTTTCAATGGCGATGGTTATAAACAAAGATCTGGAGTATCTATGGGATCCCCCAACCACCCACTCTCACCTGTTTTGGTAATAGCTGCATGGAGTTCATTGAGGAGACTATTCTAAGTTCTTGCCCGTCTCGGTTTAAACCAATATTTTGGGTCCGCTATGCGGACGATATTTTCATGCTTTTCAATAATGATGACAATTTATTCAATGAACTAGTAGAATTTGTTAACAGTCAGATACAACAAATCAAGTTCACATATGAAAAGGAATCAGAGAGCAAATTACCTTTTCTGGATGTCCTAGAGTTTCACAATCCAAACACGAAGAAGTTAGAATTCTCGGTTTGCCGAAGGCCGACTAATGCAGAATTATATGTTCATTTTTATTCCTATCACAGCATTCAGATAAAGAAAATATCATTGTTAACATGGCTGTCAGGGCTCTTAGTGTTTGTGACCCACAATATTTAGATGATGAAATGCCCATATTCGAAATACTTTTAGTAAGTTGAGTTACCCAGCCCATTTTATTGAAGATGCTTTGTCTAAGGCTAAGAACAAGTTTTACAACCCCTCACACAAGAGACTGATCACAGCAAGAGATACACAACGCTTCCATACCACGAAGATTTAAAATCAACAGCCCAGTTAATCAATAGTACAGGTAATGTTAAAGTAGCTTTCACAAATGAAAATTGAAAATTCAATCAAATCCAAATTCAATAAGAATAACAGCCGCAGAATTGGTAGTTACGGTAACAACAAAAGAGACAAAGGAGTATATTCTATAAAATTCAAGCTCTGTAATTTATTTTATTTTGGGGAGACAGGTAGGGGGATGGACATAAGATTACAGGAACATAAAAAAGCTGTTAGGGACTTCGCTCAGAACAGCGCTATCGCCAAACATTGTTGGGAGAATGATCGCATCATGGATTGGGAGGGAGCTAAAACTGTATACAGAACCAGTCAAGTAGGCCGTAGAAGAGTAGTGGAGGGGGCTTAGATAAATATTTGTAGCACATTAGATGGTAATAAAGCATTTACGCAGGAGGACAGACAGGCTAGTCTGTCATTCAATAAATTTACATTTCAAACAGTGTCTCGAGGCCCTTCATACTGTGTCTCCCTCATTTCTCCCCCCACAGATTATCGAAGTGGCAGTTGTCCCAGAAACAACAGGAGGCACCGATGCTGAAAGTCGTTCACCACCCACGAATCACCCAGTCACCAGTAATGAGCACCGTACGATCGAGAGACAGCCGTTAAGACGATGGCAAAGGTTGGCTCACAGGCACGAGGAAACAGTAATTTTTTCAATTTGTCTTTTTAGGAAAAACGTATTTTTATTCAGTTGGCTGAAGAGGACCGTTGTGCAAACGGTCGAAAGCTCCCCTGTTTTTAACACCCTTTTTGTATTTTGGAAAAATACAGCCTTTCATTTACATTATCGTGGCTTTTTACTCATTACTTCTCTTCTTCCCCTCCGTCTACAAAGAGAGAGAGAGAGAGAGGCTATGGACAGAGAGGGAAGGGTTCCTCCTTCCTGCTCTTCCTTTCCTCCTCTACAAAAGAGAGAGAGAGAGAGAGAGAGAGAGAGAGAGAGGAGAGAGAGAGGGAGAGAGAGAGGAAGCTATGGACAGAGAGGGAAGGGGACCTCCCTTCCTTCCCTAGGCCGCTTCTCCATTTTTCCCTCTCTCTCTCTCTCTCTCTACATAAAGAAAAAGAGAGAGACATAAAGAGAAAGAACTGAGATAGGGACCGACAGACAGACAGACAGAGATGAGACGCCAAGCAGCAAGTACTCCAGGGAAGATGCTTCGCTACTGGCAAGTAAACATTTCGATAAATGTTAATGAGAAAAATATCTCAAAACAAAAGATTCAAGGAGAATGCAGGCTTTGGTCGATCGAGTGGGAATTAATAATAATACTAATAATAATAATAAATTAATTATTATTATTATTATTATTATTATTATTATTATTATTATTATTATTATTATTATTATTATTATTATTAAATTCACAAATAAAAATGGCGTTATCATGCTGACCAGAACAGTCACATGAAGACGGTCAAGAGATTTCCATTAAAAAACTCTTCATTTGTCTTCAATATTGTTTTGATACCAGAAAAACTTTTTAAATTAACCTACCCCGCCTAACACAATTTCGTCTGTAATTCTACAACGTATATATATATATATACTATTAGTATTGCATAGTTTAATGGAACATCGCCAGTCGCAATAACAAAGCAACAGTCGCGTCAAAATTTGCAATATAGTTTAAAATCTGTTCAATTTTATTCCAAAGAGAAAGATTCACTACGAGTACCTCATTCATTAAACATTCAAGCTGAAATGGCATCCGTTTTCTTTTATTATCTCGACGAGTCTATTAGTCACTAAACCCTAGGAAATGATGCAACCACACACACCTCTATTTAAGAAAGACCTTCGTCTACCCAATGATATTTCTGAAACCTTCACTAAGTGTTTATGTGTTTGTGTGTGTATTCTACTGTACTTTAGTTCATTTCATATTAGCATTGCAGAGCATGGATGGGTATGCTCTGTCCGCAGAGTTTCTCTAGTGGTCTAATGCCCTTAGCCCCTAAGTTTTGTCCTAATTGACATGACTTAAGTTTTGTCCTAATTGACATGAATCCCTGTGTATCATATCAGTGACAATTTACTTAACGATTTCACATACCACTAAATAAGTCTATTTTTCTCTGTACTGCGAGACATTGGTGCCTGTTACACTAAAGCACGGACCCGTCATATCTCGCGTTCTGAGATGACGCTTCAAGATAAATTTCTTCGACGAATGTGATCGAGGACGTAAGGACGCTCCACCTTCCAAAACTTCAGGTAAGAATTTTGGTACTAAGAGATGAGAAAAATCTCGGATGTGGCAATGACAAAATTTTAATAACGAACGCATCATAGTCAGAAGATTTCATGTGTTTGTGTCGCTCAATGTAAATGCAAGCGTATACAATACCCTCACAGTAATAACAGATAAGGACTATATGGCTCAACAAAGGATAAAAAACACACTGTTAAAGTTGTAGGTAATCGATGCAGTACAGGTGCATGTCACAACAATCTCAAGAATAATAATAATAATAATAATAATAATAATAATAATAATAATAATAATAATTGTTGTTGTTTCAACGGCATTTAGCTTGTAGAGAGTCTCCTCTCTTCTTCTTACATTCTTCTCGTCTGCAGGTAGGTGGTATGGTACATTTCCAAGGTACATGGAAAGACATTCTGCTTTTGTTGTCGCCTCGACGCACACGCAGGTGGTCATCTAATTTCGAACATTCTCTCACGAGAATGTACGAAATTCTTCTTATTAATGAGAGAATGTATGAAATTAGATGACCACCTGCATGTGCGTCGAGGCGTAGGAGTAAAGTAATCGACAAAAGTAGAATGTCTTTCCATGTACTTTGGAAATGTATTATACCACCTACCTGCAGCCGAGAATAATTTAAAATGAAAAGAGGAGACTCTCTACAAGCTAAATGCCGCTGAAACAATTGTTTTTAATAACACTGCCCTAAAAGAGGGACTTGTGCCAAATAATAATAATAATAATAATAATAATAATAATAATAATAATAATAATAATAATAATAATAACAACAAGAAGTAGTTAAGGAGTGTACCAAACTAAAATTACTCATGCCCTTTCCTGGGAGACATTTAAACACCCAGAGATTCTTAAACAGCTGTAAATGACGATAGGAAAATTACTAAAAATATTTATATAAAAATTAAATTGGCGTTAAATAATCTGAGGGACGTGTGAATGGAATTCTCGCGGATTTTGTGAGTACTAAGATCAAACGGAAGACATTCAGATGTTCCTGCTGGCTGTGCTTTCGAAAAACAATCAGCTATTTATATCAAGCTTACGGTATATTTCAAGTCTTTTTTTTACAAGCATGTGGCATCATCCAAAAGTCTATTCTTCAATAGCAAAAATAATCTCGTCCTTTAAAAAAAGTAAGTACACACCAATAAAAGCCGAGTTTCGATTACCTACTGTTTCGTAAAAATAAGAGCGATAATTATGACAACATGATGAAACTATAGCAAATGCCTGAACAGGAAACGATAAGTTGACAGCATGTTTCCATGAAAATCATCTGCTTCACACCGTTTAGTGTGCACATGCGCACGAGCGGGCGCTTTTTATTCATATGTGGGTTTGCAAGAGATTTATGGGTGTTCTTAAAGTAAATGAAGTGAAAAACAATGAAATAAAGATTTTAAGG
Source organism: Macrobrachium rosenbergii (assembly GCF_040412425.1). NCBI lineage: Eukaryota > Metazoa > Arthropoda > Malacostraca > Decapoda > Palaemonidae > Macrobrachium > Macrobrachium rosenbergii. The sequence goes on along the minus strand of NC_089753.1, from coordinate 43,822,488 downwards.
GTCTTCGTTAGCTAAATGAAATGAAAATCAACGAGTTAAACTAAAAAATTTTTGAAAGTAAAAAAAAAAAAAGAACTCAGATATGCGCAACCGATATAAGTTTCAACGGGTTCAAGTGGCTCTCTCAGTACATCGAGTACGAAATATAAAAGAGGAATTAAAAATAGAAATAGCGATTGACGCCACGTCTGATATAGATATCAACAAGAGCAGCTCTTCTAAGTTTTAAGTTTCACGATTATAAGTTCCTACTGTAAATGCACTTGACAACTTAATTATTACAATATGCACATTCAAGAGCTCTACATAGTGTGTTCCCGAGATAGGCCTAGTATAGGTGCTTTTAGTTACATAATCCCTTCTTTACTTCAGTAGGTTTTGTCTTGAGTCTCATCGAAAGGTTTTATATTACAATAGACACTAGACTTACATTCAACCACTCTCTTTTACCCGGGCTTGGGGTTGGAAAGAGAAAGAGGCCAAAGATTCCCAAGATTCCTGTCAATATACCCTATTACCCACCATATAGCAAGCGTAACCTTAACCATTTTAGCAAAAGGAAAAAGATGGCAGATTTAGAACGTAAATATACACTCGATGTAAAAGGACTACTCCTTATCGAATATCTTTTCTACTGAAGATGACATCTGTCAAGTGTTTCTGACTAAAGCTTAATATTTTCTAATTATACTACGCTTTTTGAGAGAAGTTGCAAGGCTCAGTTCAACTGAAGTCTAATTTTCCCCTCAACTTATATAATGATTCATACCAACTTTCGCTTCAGTCGAAACATTATCTTAAACTCTATTTATTCTTCGAAGTTATCATAATAACAGTTATAAAGATATTCATTCAATACCTTATCTCTTAAATATTTATCCCCGGCCAACCACTCTTTAAATTTAGAAACACGCCCATACCAAGCTTGAAGTCTTTCAAGCTAACCTTAGGAATAGGGCAAGGTGCCACACTACTCTCTTCCTGATCAATTCTATTCCCTAAGGAGGAGACAGCTCGTCACTGTGGATCCTAAGCGTGCACTTACCACAGAGAGAGAGAGAGAGAGAGAGAGAGAGAGAGAGAGAGAGAGAGAGAGAGAGAGAGAAACTAGGTTGCCAAAGCATTAAAAATTAAAGTGCACACTCATCTCAACTCACAAACCGGTCTAAGAATACTTGGCATCTGAAACAGATGCGAACGCTTACCCAAAGCAGAAACTTGACTTCCTCTAATGGGACTAGAAACCTAAACCAAGTAATGGCGCTTGTGCTTGCGTAATCAGTCCCTCACGGCCTACGCTTTGGGACGCATGGCAACAAATGCAGACTGAGTTCTGTTGTTGTTTACTGAATGGTTACTATAAATAGTCGGAACAAGCAGTATCCCATTGGCTGGGATAATGCGCATTTATCGTCTGCACGTTTATTCGGAAGACACGGTTAATACACGTGAACCGCTGACTTCGGTCTCTTCTGTATCAAAACCTTGTTTATTCGGTATAAACTAGACGACAATCATCATATTCTTATGTAAAAACGAAATCAATTTAAAATGCATGCGGTAAAGGAGAAAACATCCAAAAGCACATACAGACACAAACACGCATACAAAGTTATCGAAAAGACATTATGCATCCCAAGGTCTAAAGATGTCTACATCCTATCTCAATTCTTCCTGTAGTGTTGAGAAAGACACAGATATGGCCTTGGGCGAGTTCTTACCCTCTAGGACGCATGCGCGCATACATACAGACACACACATATATATCTAAATGTATATATATATATATATATATATATATATATATATATATATATATATATATATATATATATATATATATATATATATATAAATCATCCGTGTGAGAGAGTGCTTCATCTAATAAATGATGGGCTATGCTCAAGAACATTTGTATCCTGAAAAGCAATAGTCTTACAAAAACCCAGCATCAAGTTTCATGAATAAACACACACACACATATACTAGAGAAGAATAAGGAAAAAAACTGCTTTGTTTACATGGTGCAAGCTACCCGCCAGCTTTAGCCGCCAAGGTCAGACAGCGCCCTGAAACCAAATATCTCGACTGTCTGACCCAGGACTAATGCACTTCCTTTTCCTGAATTCAAATGCATCGATATATCCACATAAATCCATTATTCTTGACGTCCTTTTAAGGTAATACTGGCTTAATGAGACACCGTGAACAAATCTGAGAGTTAGTGCTGGTAACATTGTAAAAAAAAGACCATGCATTTTTTATTTCACTGAATGTAACTTTAGCCAAGTAGTTTCATTATATGAGGGGTAATATATATTCATGTACCCTGTGGCTTATGCGTGAGAAGCACGTTTCATCTTATAAGAGGAGTCGTATCTTAAATAGACTCCATAAATTATTCAAGATTACGTAACCTTGTCAGTTAGAGCAACTTGTACGGCCTAAAACAGACTCAGGCTCGCACTGTTACCAACTGCAGTTTTTCAACCTTGAACTTTCGCTTAAAATAACCATAAAAAATACTTTTTTCATGAGAAAAATGTGGGTTGGTTATCATCTCAGCAACCTGTTGTGAAACAGATGCGTCGTTTGCCGTTCGTGTTTTCAAAAACGTTACACTTTCCAGGAGCCTTCACGCGCACAGTAGGATACTACAGCGATTTTGCTTTTTATGATGCACAAAACTTACCGCTAGTTTCGATGCTGATTCAGACCCTCTTATGACCGAAATCTTTAAATTATTGAAAAGTTTGATTCCATAAAAGAAATTTATAATATGACGACTGTTCAACATTCAGTTATATAGCTTTGAGCAACATACGCTTACTTTGGCGATGACCGTTACTACTCGTATCGATATTGAAGTTAATTGTGATTAGTGTAATAAAGACTCACTCTTAACTTTTTTTTTTTTACGAAAACCCTTTATGTAAGGATGACATTTTTGGATATTCATCATGATAATACAGCACTTGGAAATACGTCGGCTAGTTTAAAGCAAGGCTGATAGACACAAGCTTCACAGACTGATACTAACTGCGGAAATTGCGTCAACACTCTCTCTCTCTCTCTCTCTCTCTCTCTCTCTCTCTCTCTCTCTCTCTCTCTCTCTCTCTTTTTCTCTCTCTCTCTCTCTCTCTCTCTATATATAGTATATATATATATATATATATATATATATATATATATATATATATATATATATATATATATATATATATATATATATATATATATATATATATATATATATATATATATATATATATATATATATATTTTATATATATACATATATATATATATATATATATATATATATATATATATTATTTATATGTTTAATGGCTGCAATGATCTCAAAATTTTCCGGCTTCTTCACACAATAAAGCCTTGAATCCGAAATTTATATATATACCTATATTTATACATATATACATATATATAAAACATATATGTGTGTGTGCGTGTGTGTAGCTTAAATACAAATTTTGATTGTTAATAGACCTATCGGCCTTCACGTTAATATTCTGTAGAAAATCATTACAAGTTAAAATATTCTCTAACACTATTTGTTCTACAACACAGAATAGAAACTCAAATTATTCTACATAAAAGTCTTAGTAACAATTCTATTTACAAAATTAATCCACTCAACAAAACGCTTAAATATATAAGATAAAAAAAATATTTATTTCAGTTGTAAACATCTCTGGTACAAACCTGAATCATACTTTCGAAGCTGAGTCTTAAGTGAACGGTTTTCATAACAGTCCTCAGATAACAATGATTTCACAAGGCAATTCTGTACTTCAGTCGAAGCAGTCAGCATGACGGATAAGTGTGCCTTTGTTAGTGAACTTTTCAGGTATATATGTGTGTATATATATATTCTTTATATACTTAAATATACATATACATTTATATAAATTTCTGAGTCACATTGGGATCGAAACCCATTCTCTACAATGAAAGGCCAGAGTGCTACCAACTGACCCACACAGGTCATAAAAAAGTTGGAACTTAAGTACTTCTGCACTATAGGTATATATATATATATATATATATATATATATAAGCTCTTTCTCCCTCTCTCAAACACTGAAATAATACATGATATCCAGGTTAGCATTAATCACAACACGGATCAGTACTTCGAGGCGTTTGATAACGTAGAGAGCAAAAAATGAGGAGACTGGTTGGAGTCGAGGAAGCAGATCAGAGAAAACAACTGGACACCGGGGATCAAAATACTATCTACACCCATTTCTGTATTGTGTGGTTGACAAATTATATTAATAATAATAGAAATGGGTGTATGTAATACTTTGGTCCCCGAGGAGCTAGTACTAAACACGGCGTTCAAAGGAGCCACCGCCAAGGGCGGATGCCCGGATGCCAGGATCACTAGAGTACTCCAATCCTGGGAAGATATATACTGTACATGGTTACCGAGTCACTCATCTACCACTTGATTCACCTTTGTTTATCATTCATGATCTGTAATTCTCTGTTCTTTGTTTTCTCCATTCCATAATGACGAAGCTTACTTTGCAAACGATAATATGAACAATATTGACGTTTTCTTTGCGTTTTGGAAGTCTTCCTCGTACGTTTGGCACGGAAGAGTTCCGCCGGCGCTAGTGAGTTCATAACAAAAACAAGCAGCGTACAAAGATAGAAGGTTGAAAACTTTCCTTTCACAGCCAAGTTATCGGCAACGCTACTTGTGGGTTGTAACGTCATGATGACAAAAGCACTTGGCATAACAGCAAGTGTGTGATGAGGCGTTCTTTCAGACATCGGTAGTATTTAATTTTGGATTCGTTATTCACTCTTTTAACTTGCAGGGGATATGACTCACGCTAGTACCACTTTTCCAATTTTGTAAATTTGTCAGTTATATGATTATTATCCCTTGTTTCCCTTCACCCATAGACTTTGGAATTCTCTGTTCCTTTAGTTTCCTCAAAAGTCTATGACGTTCCTGGACCTAAAAAAAAAAAAAAGCGAGTCATCTAATATTCCTGTTAGCAGCTGGGTAATAAACGCCTTCCTCAGTCGCTAAGCTAATAAGTAAGGTATAAAATACACACATACATTATATATATATATATATATGTGTGTGTGTGTGTGTGTGTGTGTGTGTGTGTGTGTACCTATTTTAGCATGAACACTAACATCTCTAAGGCTAGCTTACGAACCACCAGTTCTCAGAATAAAAAAAGAAGAAAAAACTCAGTCACTAGAGATACATTTGACAAAGCGGAAAACCCCACTGTTCAGAAAAAGGAATGACAAAAACACAATTCAATCACTCTGAAAGACAATGAGTTACGCGATTCGTCCATTAACAGGTGTTCTTGATCTCAAGGGAAACTCATTTATATTAATTTATATTAACACCCGTAAGATATCAGACGCACTCTATGTAATAGATTAAAATAAGTTCATAATATATTATATATATATATATATGTATATAATTATATAAATATATAATATATATATTGTATACACATAAACATATATATGAATATATATAATGTGTGTTTGTTTGAGAGAGAGAGAGAGAGAAAAAGACCCAAAGTATCCTCAAACTATTTCAATGACAAAGACCCGATGTCTTATTCCCGTTGTTATATTAGTACCCTTCTCTCCTCTGACAGGTCACATGCACCCCGTGAAATGGACCCAAGGCATGAAGGCAGCTATCAACGATCCGCTTTCGTCAGTGACACTTGACAACTTGAATTATCAGCTTCGTTCAATTTTATGCATTACTCTCTTTTCCTCTTGAGAAACTCTCAGTTCGAAGCGCGACGCTTACGCAACAGTAGCTTTTTCACAATTTTTATTCGATAAATATAAATTATGAGTGCTGTGTGTGTGTGTGTGTGTGTGTGTGTGCAAAACAGTTCACCAAGTTGGAGAATTTCTCCGTTTAAAATGTCCAGGCTTTAAAAGATGAAATTAAAAGTAACTTCAGTCACCTTTTTCTCTTTAACCACACCTTAACGGGCTATTGAGGAATGTCTGTTTATATATAAGAAAGCAGACAAATTATGCCTTCTCCACTTCTTGTACAGTCTTAATTTCCTAAACTAACTTTATGTCACAGTACAGACTATGGGTGTCAGGAATCTGTTCACTCTTTATCAATTAAAATCCTGTCATATCCCTTCCCTGGTGTATTTAATCATGTGAAGCCACTGTGATTTCCAGTCGACCCTATCACCTTTACTTTTATACCACTGAACAATGATTCCCTTCATCCCTTCCTCTGAAACCTTTCCTTCATCCATGTACACCTTATAAAACCTGGTCAGCCATTCAGTCATACTACAGTGTCAACACTGAACTGCAGCATGTTACTTCTAACCTCCTAAATCTCGACCTTACATTAACCGCTATCATTCTTACGTCAGTCAGCGCCACCTCCCGCCGCGTTGTCTTCCACGTTCAGTGCATCTGCATAATACTGACTCCATCTACCCATACACTAAAAAACCTGATAGTTATTTTGATCTTAGGTTTCAGTCCGTTCACAATAGTTTTCATCATACAGCATAGCACTGATTACTTCTTAAAATAAATGTGAAACTACAGTAGTTTACTCACGCTGTAAAATATAACGATAAAGACAGAGCCGAAACAGCTAGACCTAGTCATAAGGAAGTTATTAAGTATCTCCTCACATCTCAACCCCAAGTACTTTCCTTGTCTAAATGAGGAGTCTATCTCTCGAGGACTATGTTACTCATAAAAAATTATAACGATACACGTTGTGCTTCCGCAATAGAATTATTCAGGGGCAGACTAACTTACCGCCAACAACTGTTCAAACGATTACTAAGAAAAAATAGACTGGCTAATGAAGTAAAATTAACGTCGTGTGTTGCCTTAATTTTGAATGGCAATAATCTCATGCCTTTGCAAGCTTATCAAAACCAAAATACCTCCGTATTTTTCAGAAGAATGAAGCAAATGTTATGGCAGTTTTGACTGCCATAACATTTGCTTTATGCTTCTGAAAAATATGTAGGTATTTTGGTTTTGAGAAGCTTACAAAGGCATGAGATTATTGCCATATACCACTTTTCATTCTCGTGATGGGTACACACACACACACACACACACACACACACACACACACACACACACACACACACACACATATATATATATATATATATATATATATATATATATATATATATATATATATATATATATATATATATATATATATATTGAAATGGGATCTCTTCTCACAACCTCATCTGTTTTTACATTTTTGCAACATAGTTGAAAAAGGAATACAAAAAACATTAATTACTAGAATTGTGGTTTCAACTCGCCCCTTCATAAACTCTCTTCATCCTGTTTCTAGGTAACCAGTTGGTTCTTAGCCACGTAAAAATAAATCTAATCCTTTGGGCCAGCCCTAGGAGAGCTGTTAATCAGCTCAGTGGTCTGGTTAAACTAAGATATACTTTTTTAACTCCAAAAAATGGTAAGCATAACCTCTCTCTCTCTCTGTTCAAAGAGACTGCCTTTTAGACCTAATTCCTGGTACCCCTGCATCCAGCACGGCAAGGGAGGAGCCAAAAGAGAAAGTTGCCCCCCCCCAACACTCTGAACTTTCCACGTGGGTTCCTGCTGCCACGTGGTCGACCTTATAGGAAAACGTGACAAAAATTGACCCTTGCACCATCTGGAAGAGAAGCGGTGCGTAATCCTCGAAGGATATAAATAGACACCGCAACAGGAATCGAGAGAGACCGCGCACAGCATGACCCGAGGACAGACGTCCTTGCCTTGCCTGTCCTTTTGAATCAACTACGTGTTCGATCCTAGGGCTCGAAACCTACTTTGTAGTGGCATTATAATTCCCTCTTTCATCGCCAGTGCCTTATCAACAACAACCCGTCATCTTGACGAAGATAATGTGCAGGATTAAGGTCCTTTTTAACCAGTCACGATCCCTGTTATTTCTCTGTCTAATGTTTCTTTTATTTTGCCATTGTGTGATCACCTTCAGTAATTTGTCTTGGAGCATTCAGTGTTAATGTAATTATGCATTAGTGTTGAACTGAGTTATCTGGCACTGTCTGTGCATTCCTCAGTTTCCCTTTGAGCGTCTTATTATTATTGCAAGTGACTGTCCTGTGGAATCTCTTGGCCGATCCATGTGCAGTTCCCCCTTCCACTACAATGTTCTCTGTTCCGAAGACACCTTCAGCGTAGAATATTTATTCTGTGTAGGATTCATTATTTTAGCAGGCCCTTGTTATTACCTGGCAGTAATTCGTCATTCTTCTGATTTGAGTTATGTAAATATAATTAGTTAAGAGAACCCTTGAGTTTACGTAATTCCCTCACATGAAGAAGGCCCTAAGCCATAGATTTCCTTTGTTTTGTCTACGAATTGTCCAAATATTGAGTCACATATGTAATAAATAAAAGGAACTCCATTGTGTTAACCGTTGCCGCCCAGAGTCAAGTAAGTATCCCAGGACATTCATAGAAATATATATATATATATATATATATATATATATATATATATATATATATATATATATATATATATATATATATATATATATATATACATATATATACCCATCACGAGAATGAAAAGGGATATATGAAAAGAGTATATGGCCATAAAGAAACTGAACATGGAATGCCATAACTTTCGTCTTTACTCTAGGGCATTCTCAAGCAAACTACAGAAAACAGAACAAAATTACATTACAAAGACGAGTTTGGTAAAAAAAAAAAAAAAAAAGAGACAAAGATTGATAAAATATGAAAGCCTTTCAGTGGACACAGGGTTCATCGAATTCAAGGTCGATGATCTTCAGATAAGAAACAGCTTTCCTGGATTAACTCAGGTCCTGTATTAACCAGTGGGAGACTAAGGCCATCAACACAAGATACTGACAATCTCTTTAGTTTCCCTTCTAAATCTTGCAAAGGTTGGGGCTCAAGAGCATCTATGTCTAAACTCAATCAACATTATACCTATTTTAGTTGTAACTATACAGCTCCCAAGAGGTTTTTGGAGAAAATATTATTTAGAGCTTTATTCTCCTGAACAGTTCTAACTGAATATTATGCTGATTTATTCTGTCAGTAAATTCCTTACTCGTCTGGCCCAGATAAAGTGCATCATAGTCCATTTGGACGAATGAGGGACTAAATGTCATTAAATCAACAGAGATATTTAGTCTGAACTGGCTATAAGTCTGATGTTCTCTGTAGCACCTAAGTGAAAAATCACCTAGAACTATTTAAACCCTAGTAGCGTAATAAAAAATTGTAATAATAGTCTTGAAAAAATCCTCAGGATCTGCATTAATAAAGGTAACAAATAAAAATCTTATGTCAAGGGATATCGTATCTACTATGCCCTCACTTTTCAGAAGATGCTCAAAGAAAATTTAAAAGCGAAACCAAAGATTATCAGTAATTCGCATTGAGGTTAATCCCTAGTTAATTCAGTACCTGGGTTAATCCAGGATAGCTGTCCCTCATCTGAAGATCATCTTCAAATGTGATGACCTTTGCATGCAAATGGTTTTATATTCCTTTAGTTTCAGCTTTTTAACGATGCACTTCTTGGTAATCATTTTTTTCGGGCTTTAGGTAGTTAGCGTGTTCCACTCCTCGAGATTATATGTATATGTATGTATGTATGTAACACACACACACATACATATATATATATATATATATATATATATATATATATATATATATATATATATATATATATATATATATATATATGTGTGTGCATTATATATATACAATTCACAAAATGAAAGCGACTTCAGCAGAAGTGAAGTACAGCACGAAAGAAAATCCAAGGATCAAGTAGTGCTTGCAGTTAGTGGATACACCATTAGTGTCTATCAAGATAACCCTTACTTTGCACGCCCCTAGAACCCCATGATAGGCTATGCTCAAGAAACAGCATTTTCCCCAATAAACTTATGCAAACTTATACATAGCTAAACCACACAAACATTCAGTGTTGACAGTGCATGATGGTACCGATGTAGCTCACGCGAGCAAGTGTTAGCCTAACGTAAGCCCCAAGCCGAGAAGTTCAGTCCTGTATCCCTGTCGTCCTTCTTACAAACATAAAAAACAAAGCATTACTGTTTGAAATAGTAACCGAATAAAATATAAAAAAAAATAAAAATATCTCACAGGATTATAACACGCGTTTCACGGATGATATTGTATTACAGTACTGACATAGGCCTATGGTGAACAAGATTCGTTTAACGAAGTCAGTTTCAAAGGGTGATATTAGGCTGTGTATGACTTTGAGAAATTCTATAAATCTAATCAACGACAAATATAAAATCTATTTTTACCAGTATGATCAACAATATCGGGCCAAATAAAATTGATAGAGCCACCGAGTTAGCCTACTTACCGCTTAACATAACTCTTCTTGGGTTTCCTCCTTCTGCCGACTAAGTAGGAAGATTCTTAAAGTTCACAGCATTAAGAACATCAAGACTATATTGCTTTCAACGCAAATTTGTTTACATCCACAGTTGAAGATTAACTAAACACACTATTTGAAAATTGGACCGTGAAGGGTAACTGGCATTTCCATAGTTGCCATTTTCTCCCTCTCTGTCTCTCTCTTTGTTTTTGCTTTTTTCCAGGTAACTGAATTACAATGAGACATTCTTATGCAGTTGGTGACTTCACAAAATACTTGTATTATTTGTTGCGTTTTGCATTCCATTCGCTCATTCATCTAATGGTTCATTTCGGTAAACAAAGAAGGCGTAAAGGTTCTTCTAGGTAGCGTTCAGTATGGTAACTGAAATGTTAATCAGCAAATTACGTACCCCAAAACTACAAAATTCATCGTCAAAGATAATTTTTCTGTTAACCATATACGATCAATCAGTTACTATATCATACCTATACAAAAAATACATATATGGTCATGTGTCTGCAAACCATAGTTTCTGCATTGTCCTTCATAAGCATTGCAGTCAAGTTCCCTTGCTTCAACATACGCCTTAGCGATCTTTCACTTTTCTGTCGTTAATTATCCATATAACAGCAGGCTGTGTGAATTGCTGCGTATTAGTTTAATGCATTTATTTTACCTCTTAATTATATTAATCTGTTCTTTTTAGTTTTATATGTGGTCATTATAATCAGTGGATGTTTGAAAAGTTAAGTCCGACGTCGGTTGATTAGTCCCATACGGCCGAATGTTATTATTTATGATCTCTAAACGGTAAAACTTAATGTTTATCCATATACTTGTTTTTCACGACAGCAATAGCAGAATCAAATAGAATATTGAATTTAGGTCAAAGGCTAATTGCTGGGACCTATGAGGTTATTCAACGCAGAAGGAGAAATTGAGAGTGCAGCAGTTGGAAAGTAAGGCCGGACACTCATGTCAGATCGGATTTGTAATGCCTGGTCGAAGTGGGCGGGGCTTAAGCACGTTTAGGTGTGCGTAGGGTGTTTTTTAGTCAGGGCTGATCTGATCATGCCCGGAAGTCCAGCGGGATCAACAAACCTGGCAGTTAAGACTACGTCACACATTGGCGATTCAAGACCGCGACCGTCATAATGGCTGGGTTTGGCTACAGATCAGCATCAGTCGAGGGTCTCAAAAAAAAAAAAATCAGCTGATTACGACACCACGACGCCGTACATAATGAACATTTACAAGAGCAGTGCGCGCGTTGAGATGAGATTGCGAACGTCCATAGTCGTAGGCACCGGTCGCCGATGATTCAGCCCGCGCCCACATTTAATTGGTACCTTTTTCAGGACGTTTAGTCAATTATATTCCAAGATAAAATAAGAGTAAAAAAATAAATTGAGGTCATAGCCTAACAAAATGAGAATATATGCTGAAAAGCTAATAAATGATATATTATTCAACGTAGAATTGGGGATACTGAATCGCAACTGTCATATCATAATTGAAGTTATGACACCTCAAACCCTGATACCCAGACCCCATCATTCTCTTGAAGTAGTGCTGAATATGAAACACTGTAGCGTAATGACCGGTTACACAGTAACGATTTATTACCATTTTACTTTCATAATTTTATACTTTAATTTTATACACTACAAACTGGTTTATGTATATTTGTAGAAGAGTCACAATTAATCTGAGTTTCTAAATGCAAGTTTGCATTTTTTATTAAAGATACAAATATGTCAATTATTTTTGTTTATCGTCATGTAGTCTTTGCAGTGTTATCCAAATAGCGTGACACGTCTCTGGTATGACTCTTCCGAGAGCTTGGGGGATATGGCCACACTCAATTTCATAACTTGGTAAGAACAGCAAGACGCTAATAGCGTAATGTGGTACTTACCCCACACTATGGATTTCCTCATACATGTGTCCCCCTAGTTTAAGACAAGTAAGGAAACACACTGACATAAATTCGAGAACTGAAACTCTGTTACTGAAATTAAACTCTTCAAAACAGAGTTAAAAACACAAGAGACGCAGGACTGGAAACGTCAGCAGATGAATTAATGAGTTTGAGTGCGTCTACGAGAGAGAGAGAGAGAGAGAGAGGGAGAGAGGAGGGTTACTAGTTTACAATTAGCGCTCTACACAAGATTTATAGAGAGGAGGGTTACTTGTTTACAATTAGCGCTCTACACAAAATTTATAGAGAGGTGGGTTACTTGTTTACAATTAGCGCTTTACACAAGATTTATAGAGACAGAGAGGAGGGTTACTTGTTTACAGTGAGTGCTTTACACGAGATTTAGAGAGAGAGAGAGAAGTTAAGTATACCTTAGTTTAACCAGACCACTGAGCCGATTAACAGCTCTCCTAGAGCTGGCCCGAAGGATTAGACTTACTTTACGTGGCTAAGAACCAACCAACTGGTTACCTAGCAACGGGACCTACAGCTTATTGTGAAATCCGAACCACATTATACCGAGAAATGGATTTCTATCACCAGAAATAAATTCCTCTAATTCTTCACTGGCCGGCCGGAGACTCGAACTCGGGCCTAGCAGAGTGCTAGCCGAGAACTCTACCAACTCGTCTAACGAGGAACTAGAGAGAGGAGGGTTACTTGTTTACAGTGAGTGCTCTACATGAGTTTTAAAGAGAGAGAGAGAGAGAGAGAGAGAGAGAGAGAAAGGAGGGTTACTTGTTCACAGTGAGTGCTCTACACGAGATTCAAAGAGAGAGAGAGGAAGGTTGCCTGTTTACAGTGAGTACTCTACACGAAATTTAAAGAGAGAGGGGGGGAGGGTTACTTGTTTACAATGAGTGCTCTACACGAGATTTATAGAGAGAGATAGAGAGAAGGGTTACTTGTTTACAGTAAGTGCTCTACACGAGATTTAAAGAGAGAGAGAGGAGGGTTACTTGTTTACAGTAAATGCTCTATACAAGATTTAAAGAGACAGAGAGAGAGAGGAGGGTTACTTGTTTACAGTGAGTGTTCTACACGAGATTTAAAAAAAGAGAGAGAGAGAGGTTGCTTGGGTAAAATGAATGTTCTATACGAGAACTAGGAGAGAGAGAGAGAGAGAGAGAGAGAGAGAGGCGACAGAAGTCAATGATATATCCAGTCAAAATTGAGTCTGACGTCCAGTGAAAGTTTTTGAAGACACGAATAAGAAAGCGTTTTATCTGTCGATTCTCCATATCGTCTTTTTCCTAATAACTACAGAATAGTAGAAAATAAAAAGAAGAAATCACAGTTTTTCAGGATTCGAGTTTCAAACTTCTTTAAATAATTTGTCGTGCCACTTTTATCAAATAAAAGACATTTGCACATTCTCATTGCTATTTTGCACCATGTAAGAAAATTGAAATAGGACTTTAGATGTGTCAATTAAATATCAGACATTAAATAAATAGATAGCGTGATCCCCCACAGAAGAGCTTTCAAAATAAGAACATTCAAGTAATGAAAAGCAACAGTGACCTACTTTACGATTATTGTCCAGCAAGTTGGGAAAGATGAAAGATATGACAATTAGGAACAGGCAATAATAGCCCCAGAAACTAATAATCAGTTATATATGAAGAGACTCGCGTAAAAGGAACAAAGAGAATTATTATTATTATTATTATTATTATTATTATTATTATTATTATTATTATTATTATTGTTGTTTAAAAAATACTCATAGTAGCATGAGTCTTAAAATGGAGAAGCAAATCCACAGTTATGTATATGTACATATATTTGAAGATAAATCAATACAGATAGCTTTCGGGAACTTGTTCAGATTGAAAAGGGGAACCGAACAAGTTTCCGAAAGCTATCTATATTGATTTATCTTTAAATATATGCACATATACATAACCGTGGCTTTGCTTCTCCTTTATTATTATTATTATTATTATTATTATTATTATTATTATTATTATTATTCTTCAGAAGATGAAGCCTATTCACATGGCACAAGCCCACCATAGGGGCCATGGACTTGAAATTCAAGATTCCAAAGAATATGTTTATTATTATTATTATTATTATTATTATTATTATTATTATTATTATTATTATTATTATTCAGAAGATAAACTATATTCATATTGCACAAGCCCACCAGAGGGGCCATGGACTTGAAATTAAAGCTTCCAAAGATTTGTTATTATTATTATTATTATTATTATTATTATTATTATTATTATTCAGAAGATGAACTCACAGGGCCACTGACTTGAAATTCAACCTTCCAAAGAACCTGGTGTTCATTAGAAAGAAGTAACAGACCCTGTTCTGAAAATGAAGGGATCGCAGTGAGCGAAGAGTTGCATAAACTTGAAGGTTACTGAACTTAAAGGTTACTAAAGCCAAGTTACAAGGTTTATACAACATTCATAGACCCTGAGGATGGAGGGATGGAAATGAGGCCGACTGTGAAGACCGTTGAAATCCTTCAGACTGGATGCTAATAGAATTGGTTGTAATGCTTTATCTAAAAGGTTATTCTGTTTGTAATGTTAACTAACCTAGAGGGTGTCTTCAGTCTTAAAAATGCTAGCTTCTTGCCTTTATCATCTTCCATGTTCTCATGACATTCCGTGTGGCCATTTGCAAAGATAAGATGACCAAATGTGACTGATCAAAATCATAATAAAAAAATTTTGTGAGATTCAAATTATGAAAAATAAACAGTAGTTTGAATTATACCAAAGTTACTTTGACCCCTAGATGACGCGTTTCGCACCACATAACTATTGAATATATAATATCGAAAAATCATTATATTACACACATGTACACAAATATATATATATATATATTATATATATATATATATATATATATATATATATATATATATATATATATATATATATATATATATATATATATATATATATATATATATATATATATATATATATATATATATATATATATATGCTGGAAGATTGAGTCATCTAGAACGCCGAAGACTTACCAGCAATAGAACAGCAAACCTCCATCGTACAACCCTGTAAATTTGTTTGGCCAAATTTTCGAGACTACACGTCTCATAGAAATTAAGAATCGACCAGTTAAAAAACTTACAAAAGCCTAAAACATGGAACTTGAACTAAAACAAATATAAAAGAAACATTCAAACATAGTGAAAAACCTAATATTTAAAACAAGTAAATAAAAAAATATATATGTATATAATATCATAACGTTTAGTACCTAACTCTATGGCAGCTACGAACAGAGTGGCATTCACAGTGCTCAGAGGACGACGTCAATTCAAGATATATATATATATATATATATATATATATATATATATATATATATATATATATATATATATATATATATATATATATATATATATATATATACAAAACAGTGGAAGAGGTCTGTCTGTTTAGGGAAGGAACAAGCTGCTTAATACTTATAAAGATTCCAGGATGGACAGAGAGTGGTCATTGGGCACTTGGCAATAATACTAAAATCTTCATAACAAAACGTTATCTTGCATTTTTTACAATGATCTCTTACGTTAGAAAATTCTCTTGTTTTTAATTGACGTACTGTTCGGTGACTAACTCCAAGATGAGAATCAACTCTCACTTTGAGCAATCTCTTGGTGGCTCCGATATATTTCCCAACTTTACATTTTGGGAAAGTAAAACAATAAACCACCAAAGACCGCATCAAAGCGAGAAGCTTATCCTTGTGGTGAAACAATGACCCAATGGTCTTAGGATTTTTTTTAACACAATCTAATATCCAGGGCTGGAAATGCACTACGAATTGAATTTTGCAACGTCCTCCTGTTGAGAACTGTGAATGCCATTTTCTTCTTAGCTACCATAGAGTTAGATACTAAACGTTCTGATATTATATACATATATATTTTTTTATTTGAGTTTTTTAAACATTAGGTTTTTCAGTATGTTTTAATGTTTTTTTAATATTTGTCTTAGTTTAAGTTCCATGTTTTAGGCTTTTATAAGTTTTTTTTAACCCAGTCGATTCTTAATTTTTATTCTTTGTATTTTACAGGCCTGGTGATGAGACATGTAGTCTCGAAAATTTGGCCAAATAAATTTATAGGATGTTACGATGGCTGTCTGCTGTTCTACTCTGGTGTGTGTGTGTGTGTATGTATATGTATATATATATATATATATATATATATATATATATATATATATATATATATATATATATATATATATATATATATATATATATATATATATATATATATATATATATACAGTATATATATATATATATATATATATATATATATATATATATATATATATATATATATATTTATATATATATATATATATATATATATATATATATATATATATATATATATATATATATATATATATATATATATATATATATATATATATATATATATATATATATATATATTAAAGTACTATGTCAAACTTCTGAGAAATATGAGGTAAGATCCACTACGAGATGCATAGTAATATCTATTAAAAATATATATGTACAAAGCTTGTAACATTCGTCCAATTGCTGTGGACTTCATCACTAAAATCAAGTCCACAACAGTTGAACGAAAGCTATAAGCTTTGAAACGCATGTATTTTATTACACTATGTTCTGTAACATGCCTTTCATTGTGTGTCTTACCTCACATACACACACACACACACACATACACACACACACACACACAGCCTCACGTATGTATTCCTCCCAGATCGCCCTGAGGCTTCAGTGGAATCTTGTGCCTTGATGCCAAAGACCTTCCAACAGAAGAAGCCGATATCCCTTTTTTCCTCGGAGCCAGCGAAGCTTCTCTAGCGGCTCCAAGGAGCCTATAGTGGCTTACGGGAGACAAGTGGCATTTTTTAAAACATGGGTTCTCTCAGATACGTTTTACCAGCAGACAAGGAAATGTTTTGTGGAATATTTTTGAATTTGTCTGTGTTATTATGTGGCCTTTTTAAAGGATTATTTTTATATCATAATATATTCGGGAACGCGCAGAATTCTGCATTCGTTCCAACACTTGTGGAAAGGATTAAAGTTTTTGGATTCATAACACGGAAGGTAGAGGAGAAGAAGGCTAAGGAAGAAATAAAGAAAGTTAGGCAAAAGTTCATTGACGTTCTGATATCGGAAATTACGAATCTTGACTGCTGTATTTTGAATATACCGAAGAAGGAACACTTGAATGCTCACAGGCTAGAACTTCAAAACACGAAGAAAGCACAGGAAATCCTCTGGGTTATGGATTGCATTTACCATTGCTGTCCCCATTTGCAAGACCGAGTGGATTCCTGCGAGGGAACGAACGAAAAAAAACTGAATACAGCAATGAAATTCCGAGAAGACACTGAGCGTACGGAAAAGGTTGAAATGAGAGAGCCAGGGCCTCAGAATAATGATGTCGACCCTGATGAAAATGGCCAGCAAAGTCGAGATGATGCTTCCACCGAGGCTGAGGACGAAAATGGAAGTCTCCTCAGAGGACTGATGGAAGTCTTCGACAAAAAGATGGCGACTGTCAGGAAAGGGCTACGACTGGTTTGTGACGAAAAGAAGTCGAGCCGTGAGTTCGCTCTGATCGGGACTAGCGGTGCTGATTTGCCTGCTGAAGAACCACATGTGAACTCTGACGAATCGGTTATGGAAGGTGAGAACAAGATCAGGGAAGCTGCCATGGATGAAACACGCCAGGAACTGTTCCGGTTAAGAGAAGCGCTCGGTAAGGAGAAGGAAGATTTTGCAAAGGAAAAAGATTCCTTTTACTGTGAAAAACAACATTTCAGGAAGGAACAGGAAGCCTTTAATCAGCAGCAGTTGGACTTCGTGAAAATGAAGGAATCTTTCCTAAACGAAAAACTGGATCTCCTCATGGCAAAAGAAGAATTGAATAAGAAGAGGGAATTGTTTGAAAAACAAAAACAAGAATTTGGCCGGTTAATGGAGTTCCTCGACAGTGAGAAAGAAGCTCCCTCTGAGGAAAATGATGCCTCTCTTAAGAAAAAAGACGTCCCCATAAAGGAAAAAGAAGAGACATTAAACAATGCCACGGAAGAGAACAAGGTCCAAAAGGAAATAATGTTACAAAGCATTGCTAACATGAAAAACAGGGATGGAAAAGGCAATGTGCATGTAACCACCGTTAATGGATGGAAAGTTTACTTGAACAAGGACGTCTTGACTCTTGATGATAAACCTTACATGGACCTATTGCCTGTAACCAAGATGAAGACCAAACCTGTCTTCCAGGACCAACTTCAGGCAGTAGTAAGCTCTACTAGCATGATCAAGGCCGAAATCAATAACAATTTCAGGGGAATTGGCCTTGCAACATGCGAAATGAGCTGTTATTCCATAATGACCCTCGACGCTGCCGTGGATTTAGGCCTTGACAAGAGCATAAAAGAATTGACGCCTTCCGCAGTCGAAGGCCAAATTTTCGGCGATTTAGCAATCATAGGCGTCATAGAGAATGTGGAAGTCATTCTCGACGACAAAATACGAGTCGTTGTTGATTTCTATGTTCAAAATAGATACATGTATCCGAATATCTCACTCGGCAGAGAATTGCTGTGGCGTTATGGGTTCGTCCGCCAGTTTGATGCTGATGGATCTAAACTCTTCATTAAGAATGATGAAAACAAGGCTGGGAACCTCAAATATCCAGGTTTTCCCCTCACATTTAATGTCTACCTTGAGCCCTCAGGGGGTAAAGAGGCTATCGTCCATCTTAGGGAAGGCGAGAGGAACCTTGTGAGGTCTCAGTTCCTAAAAAAGAAAAAAAATGTCGATTATCCAGTGCCAGCAATGGGGACAGTAGGACCTTTCGTAGACTCTCTTCTTATAAGTACCAAACATGGGACGACAATCCCAGTGAAAATGGCTGTCACAGATAACATACCCCAAGGAAATGGAGATATATTCTTGGGAACAAATTTCCTCAGTAGGGTCAATGCTATAGTGGACTACAGTCAGAAATTTATGTATGTCAAGATTAAAAGGAAGTACTGGTACCGTTTCAATCTGGGTGAGTAACTCTACCACATAAAACCTTGGAGATTTAGCTGAAAGCTGATGGATGGCCGTGGCGCCCACAATACACTGGATGTGATCAACTATTGTGGGCATTCAGAACTGATGGCAACACAGCCAGGAAGGCGTTGTGACTGGCTGGTGCAGCATTTGCATCATGTTTGCTGGATCCTTGGGTTTCTCCTGGCTTGCCACCCGCTGGTCCCCTGGCTGTGGGTGGATACCTGCGTCTGCTGGGGTCAGGACATTGGAGCATGGGCCTAAGGCTTGTTGGGAAACAAGAAGGTTGTGCCGTCTGGGTGCCATACCTTCAAAGGTGTTGCACCGGTGGGCAGGCGGTACAGCTTCAGAGAGAGAGAGAGAGAGAGAGAGAGAGAGACTCTAGTTTCTCTGCAGGCCTTCTGGTGGGGTTGCTGGCCCATGCATCCTTTGTCTGGTCCCCAGTGGACACTGGTGCCCATTTGCAGCTAGGTGGATTGGCGAGTGGTAGGCTGGGAGCAGTCCAGGGACCTGGTGGATGTGGTGTAGGTGGTACATCACTCAGCTTAGATGAATGGTTGGTGGGTGGCCCTCGCACCCACAATGCACTGGATGTGATCGACTATTGTGGGCATAAGAACTGGTGGCAACACAGACAGGAAGGCACTGTCACTGCCCGGTGAAGAGTTGGCATCATGTTTGCTGGATCTTTGGGTTACTCCTGGCTTGCCACCCACTGGTCCCCCACCCCCTGTGAGTGAATGCCTACGTCTGCTGGAGTCAGGGCATTGAAGCATGGGCTTAAGGCTTGTTGGGAAGTCAGAAGGCTGTGCTGTCTGGGTGCCATACCTTGAATGGTGTGGTACCGGTGGGCAGGCAGTATGACTTCTGATTTCTCTGCAGGCCTCTTGGTGGGGTTCTGGCCCATGCATCCTTTGTCTGGTCCCACAGTGGACGCTGGTATCCATTTCCAGCTGGTGGACTGGTGAGTGGTAGGCTGGGAGCAGTCCAGGGACCTGGTAGATGTGGTGTGGGTGGTACATCACTCACTTTAGATGAATGGCCGGTGGCTGGCCCTGGCACCCACAATGCACTGGATCTGATCGACTATTGTGGACATTTAGAACTGATGGCAACACAGACAGGAAGGCGCTGGACGGGCTGGTGCAGCATTCGCATTATGTTTGCTGGATCTTTTGGGTTACTTGGCTTGCCACCATGATCCCCAGCTGTGGTGGATACCTGCGTCTGCTGAGTCAGGACACTGGAGCATGGACCTGAATGGGGAAGTCAGAGGGCTGTGCTGTCTGGGTGCCATACCTTGAATGGTGTGGTACCGGTGGGCAGGCAGTATGACTTCTGCTCTGCAGGCCTCTTGGTGGGGTTCTGGCCCATGCATCCTTTGTCTGGTCCCACAGTGGACGCTGGTATCCATTTCCAGCTGGTGGACTGGTGAGTGGTAGGCTGGGAGCAGTCCAGGGACCTGGTAGATGTGGTGTGGGTGGTACATCACTCACTTTAGATGAATGGCCGTGGCTGGCCCTGGCACCCACAATGCACTGGATCTGATCGACTATTGTGGACATTTAGAACTGATGGCAACACAGACAGGAAGCGGGCTGGTGCAGCATTCGATTATGTTTGCTGGATCCTTGGGTTACTTCTGGCTTGCCACCCTGATCCCCCAGCTGTGGGTGGATACCTGCGTCTGCTGGAGTCAGGACACTGGAGCATGGACCTAAGGCTTGTTGGGAAGTCAGAGGGCTGTGCTGTCTGGGTGCCATGAATGGTGTGGTACCTGGGCAGGCAGTATGACTTCTGATTTCTCTGCAGGCCTCTTGCAATGCATCCTTGTCTGGTCCCACAGTGGACGCTGGTATCCATTTCCAGCTGGTGGACTGGAGTGGTAGGCTGGGAGCAGTCCAGGGACCTGGTAGATGTGGTGGGGTGTTACATCACTCACTTTAGATGAATGGCCGTGGCTGGCCCTGGCACCCACAATGCACTGGATCTGATCGACTTGGCAACACAGGCAGGAAGGCGCTGCATTCTTATGTTTGCTGGATCCTTGGGTTACTTCTGGCTTGCCACCCGCTGATCCCCAGCTGTGGGTGGATACCTGCTGGATGGAGTCAGGACACTGGAGCATGGGCCTGAGGCTTGTCGGGAAGTCAGAGGGTTGTGCCGTCTGGGTGCCATACAAAGGTTTTGGCATTGGTGGGCAGGCGGTATGACTTCACAGAGAGAGAGAGAGAGAGAGAGAGAGAGAGAGAGAGAGAGACTCTAGTTTCTCTGCAGGCCTTCTGGTGGGGTTACTGGCCCATGCATCCTTTGTCTGGTCCCCAGTGGACACTGGTACCCATTTGCAGCTAGGTGGATTGGCGAGTGGTAGGCTGGGAGCAGTCCAGGGACCTGGTGGATGTGGTGTGGGTGGTACATCACTCAGCTTAGATGAATGATTGGTGGCTAGCCCTGGTACCCACAATGCACTGGATGTGATCGACTACTGTGGGCATAAGAACTGATGGCAACACGGACAGGAAGGCACTGTGACTGGCTGGTGAAGAGTTGGCATCATGTTTGCTGGGTCCTTGGGTTACTCCTGGCTTGCCAACTGCTGGTCCCCCAGCTGTGGGTGGATACCTGCACCTGCTGGAGTCAGGGCATTGGAGCATGGGCCCAATGCTTGTTGGGAAGTCAGAGGGCTGTGCCATCTGGGTGCCAGACCTTAAATGGTGTGGTACCGGTGGGCAGGCGGTATGACTTCTGATTTCTCTGCAAGCCTCTTGGTAGGGTTGTTGCCTCATGCATCTTTTGCCTGGTACCCCATGGACGCAGGTACTCATTTGCAGCTAGGTGGACTGGTGAGTGGTAGGCTGGGAGCAATCCAGGTACCTGGTGGATGTGGTGTGGGTTTTACATCACTCAGATGAATGGCTGGTGGCTGGCCCTGGCACCCACAGTGCACTGGATCTGATCAACTATTGTGGGCATTTATAACTGATGGCAACACAGCCAGGAAGGTGCTGTGACTGGCTGGTGCAGCATTTGCATTATGTTTGCTAGATCCTTGGGTTTCTCCTGGCTTACCACCTGCTGGTACCCTGGCTGTGGTGGATACCTGCGTCTGCTGGGGTCAGGACATTGAAGCATGGGCCTAAGGCTTGTTGGGAAATAAGAGGTTTGTGTCTTCTGGGTGCCATACCTTCAAAGGTGTTGCACCGGTGGGCAGGCGGTACGGCTTCAGAGAGAGAGAGAGAGAGAGAGAGAGAGAGAGAGAGAGAGAGAGAAACTCTAGTTTCTCTGCAGGCCTTCTCTTGAGGTTGCTGGGCCGTGCATTCTTTGTCTGGTCCCCAGTGGACACTGGTACCCATTTGCAGCTAGGTGGATTGGCGAGTGGTAGGCTGGGAGCAGTTCAGGGACCTGGTGGATGTGGTGTGGGTGGTACATCACTCAGCTTAGATGAATGATTGGTGGCTAGCCCTGGTACCCACAATGCACTGGATGTGATCGACTATTGTGGGCATAAGAACTAATGGCAACACGGACAGGAAGGCACTGTGACTGGCTGGTGAAGAGTTGGCATCATGTTTGCTGGGTTCTTGGGTTACTCCTGGCTTGCCAACCACTGGTCCCCCAGCTGTGGGTGGATACCTGCACCTGCTGGAGTCAGGGCATTGGAGCATGGGCCCAATGCTTGTTGGGAAGTCAGAGGGCTGTGCCGTCTGGGTACCAGACCTTAAATGGTGTGGTACTGGTGGGCAGGCGGTATGACTTCTGATTTCTCTGCAAGCCTTTTGGTAGGGTTGTTGCCCCATGCATCTTTTGTCTGGTACCCCATGGACGCTGGTACTCATTTGCAGCTAGGTGGACTGGTGAGTGGTAGGCTGGGAGCAGTCCAGGTACCTGGTGGATGTGGTGTGGGTTTTACATCACTCAGATGAATGGCTGGTGGCTGGCCCTGGCACCCACAGTGCACTGGATCTGATCAACTATTGTGGGCATTTAGAACTGATAGCAACACAGCCAGGAAGGTGCTGTAACTGGCTGGTGCAGCATTTGCATTATGTTTGCTAGATCCTTGGGTTTCTCCTGGCTTGCCACCTGCTGGTACCCTGGCTGTGGTGGATACTTGCGTCTGCTGGGGTCAGGACATTGGAGCATGGGCCTAAGGCTTGTTGGGAAATAAGAGGTTTGTGTCGTCTGGGTGCCATACCTTCAAAGGTGTTGCACCGGTGGGCAGGCGGTACGGCTTCAGAGAGAGAGAGAGAGAGAGAGAGAGAGAGAGAGAAACTCTAGTTTCTCTGCAGGTCTTCTGGTGAGGTTGCTGGCCCATGCATCCTTTGTCTGGTCCCCAGTGGACACTGGTACCCATTTGCAGCTAGGTGGATTGGCGAGTGGTAGGCTGGGAGCAGTTCAGGGACCTGGTGGATGTGGTGTGGGTGGTACATCACTCAGCTTAGATGAATGGTTGGTTGCTAGCCCTGGTACCCACAATGCACTGGATGTGATCGACTATTGTGGGCATAAGAACTGGTGGCAACACAGACAGGAAGGCACTGTCACTACCTGGTGAAGAGTTGGCATCATGTTTGCTGGATCTTTGGGTTACTCCTGGCTTGCCACCCACTGGTCCCCCACCCCCTGTGAGTGGATACCTACGTCTGCTGGAGTCAGGACGTTGAAGCATGGACCTAAGGCTTGTTGGGAAGTCAGAGGGCTGTGCTGTCTGGGTGCCATACCTTGAATGGTGTGGTACCGGTGGGCAGGCAGTATGACTTCTGATTTCTCTGCAGGCCTCTTGGTGGGGTTCTGGCCCATGCATCCTTTGTCTGGTCCCACAGTGGACGCTGGTATCCATTTCCAGCTGGTGGACTGGTGAGTGGTAGGCTGGGAGCAGTCCAGGGACCTGGTAGATGTGGTGTGGGTGGTACATCACTCACTTTAGATGAATGGCCGGTGGCTGGCCCTGGCACCCACAATGCACTGGATCTGATCAACTATTGTGGACATTTAGAACTGATGGCAACACAGACAGGAAGGCGCTGTGATGGGCTGGTGCAGCATTCGCATTATGTTTGCTGGATCCTTTGGTTACTTCTGGCTTGCCACCCGCTGATCCCCCAGCTGTGGGTGGATACCTGCGTCTGCTGGAGTCAGGACACTGGAGCATGGGCCTGAGGCTTGTTGGGAAGTCAGAGGGTTGTGCCGTCTGGGTGCCATACAAAGGTGTGGCATTGGTGGGCAGGCGGTATGACTTCACAGAGAGAGAGAGAGAGAGAGACTTCTGGTTTCTCTGCAGGCCTCTTGGTGGGGTTATGGTCCATGCATCCTTTGTCTAGTGCCCAGTGGTTGCTGGTACCCATTTGCAGCTAGGTGGACTGATGAGTGGTAGGCTGGGAGCAGTCCAGGGACCTGGTGGATGTGGTGTGGGTGGTACATCACTCAGCTTAGATGAATGGTTGGTGGCTGGCCCTGTCACCCACAATGCACTGGATGTGATCGACTATTGTGGGCATAAGAACTGATGGCAACACGGACAGGAAGGCACTGTGACTGGCTGGTGAAGAGTTGGCATCATGTTTGCTGGGTCCTTGGGTTACTCCTGGCTTGCCAACCGCTGGTCCCCCAGCTGTGGGTGGATACCTGCACCTGCTGGAGTCAGGGCATTGGAGCATGGGCCCAATGCATGTTGGGAAGTCAGAGGGCTGTGCCGTCTGGGTGCCAGACCTTATATGGTGTGGTACCGGTGGGCAGGCGGTATGACTTCTGATTTCTCTGCAAGCCTCTTGGTAGAGTTGTTGCCCCATGCATCCTTTGTCTGGTACCCCATGGACACTGGTACCCATTTGCAGCTAGGTGGACTGGTGAGTGGTAGGCTGGGAGCAGTCCAGGGAACTGGTGGATGTGGTGTGGGTGGTATATCACTCAGATTAGATGAATAGTTGGTGGCTGGGCCTGGCACCCATAGTGCACTTGATGTGATCGACTATTGTAGGCATAAAATACTGATGGCCAGGAAGGCACTGTGATTGGCTGGTGAAGAGTCGGCATCATGTTTGCTGGATCCTTGGGTTACTCCTGGCTTGCCACCTGCTGGTCCCCCCACCCCTGTGAGTGGATACCCATATCTGCTGGAGTCAGGACATTGAAGTATGGGCCTAAGGCTTATTGGGAAGTCAGAGGGCTGTGCTGTCTGGGTGCCACACCTTGAATGGTGTGGTACCAGTGGGAAGGTGGTATGACTTCTGATTTCTCTACAATCCTCTTGGTGGGGTTGCTGGCCCATGCATCCTTTGTCTGGTCCCCAGTGGACGCTGGTATCCATTTCAGCTGATGGACTGGTGAGTGATAGGCTGGGAGCAGTCCAGGGACCTGGTAGATGGATGGCTGGTGGCTGGCCCTGGCGTCCACAATGCACTGGATCTGATCGACTATTGTGGGCATTTAGAGCTGATGGCAACATGAACAGGAAGGTGCTGTGACTGGCTGGTGCAGTGTTTGCATTATGTTTGCTGGATCCTTGGGTTAAAACCCACTGGTCCCACTGGTCCCCCAGCTGTGGGTGGATACCTGTGTGTGCTGGAGTCAGGACATTGGAGCATAGGCCTAAGGCTTGTTGGAAAGTCAGAGGGTTGTGCCATCTGGGTGCCATAACTTGAATGGTGTGGTACCGGTGAGCAGGCGGTATGTTATAATTATTATTAAAACATAAGGCTGACCCGAAGGAGCAGGCGGTATGAAAGAAACAGATATGGCCTTGAGTGATCTCGTTACCCCCTAGCATTCATGCACGCACGCACCCACACACACACACACACACATATATATATACATATATACGTATGTATATATGTATGTATTCGTCCGTGTGAGAGAGCAATTTATCTGATTTAGTAGATGAATTTTTCTGTTACAAAGAAAATATTTCACTAATACTGTCTCTATTCAATTTGGTCATAATCATAATTGTAATAATAGTGTTTGCAATTTTCGTCAAACGTAGTAATTTCAAATATTGAGAGGATTATAACAGAAATAAAAAGGGCCAATGGAGAGTAAAATGGTCTGATACACATAATTTACTGCTGAATTCTTTGTATATTATTATTTGCATTATGTGTTAAAACAGTTAACCATTTTTACAGTATGGTAATTCATTATATATGTATATGTATATATGTATCTCTTTTGATTCATGATATAATATGTGAATTTTCTACCATATATTCTTAATTGATTTTTTTGCATCAGTACATTGACACAGTTTGTGCATTTTAAATATTTTTTTTGAGAAATTACTTGATGGGTAATAATATAAATACTTTATTTTATTTGTGTGATTTTGCAATCACCCATTGAACTGCATTCTTTTCGTCACACTGAGGTCAGTGTAAGGTAGCGTGACCGAGTGATGTTGTGGTGTAGAATAGATAGGGAAATTAGATAGAAAAGAGAGAGAGAGAGAGAGAGAGAGAGAGAGAGAGAGAGAGAGAGAGAGAGAGAGAAGTAAGAATAAAAAGAGAGGCAAAGAACACAGTGATAACGCCCAAAAGCTGTTGTTGTTATCATGATTCCAATACGCTGATCGAGGCAGGATGTTTGCATGAACCATAAGCAGTATATCGTGTTGAAGCCATAAAAACAGTTGTAAAAGTGAGAAATAATGGCCTCACGATTAAGCTAACCAATTCATGAGTCAGCACAGCCTAAATGCTTACAGCAGCTGGTTCTATAACCCTGCCTTCTCAGGAGGCGTTTTCATGGAAATTCCAGGAAATTGGGGGCTGAACAAAGTGATGTACTTCTACAACCTCCAGTCAAACATACTAGGGAGGGGTCTTTCACACAACCTCCTAAGATCACCTCCAAACAAGTCCTCTAAGGAGAGATTTGAATCACACCCACTACAGTCCTTCCAATCAGCTACTTGAAGGGGAGCCCTTGCTGATAAATCCTTCCAATGAGGCTAGAAGGAGGTGGAGATTGCAGATAACAAGAATTATAGGGGTTCAACAGGCTGGAGAACTCCAGGGAGAAACAGATCAGAACTGTGTCCTTCAAGGGAGAGTACGTCTCCCCTCGCTTCAGTGTTCCCCATATAGACTGAGTCAAGTTATTAGCAGAAGAGTGATTTCGTTTTCTATCATTGTAACTTGGTAATTTTGAAGTGATCCTTATAGTACTAAGTACTAATTAAAGTGAAGAAATTACTGATCTCGTCTCTATACGCCTTTCTGAGAGATATCACTGCTTAAATTAATTAATATAAAGAAGATAGCACATCATCAGTGAAGCGATGCTGATGGACACATCGAGAAGAAACCAAGGTAAGAAGTGAGAGACTAAAATCATACAACAGAACAGAAAGAGGACAAAGATCCCCTTTATAACACCATAGCGTGAATGGTGTGGTACCGGTGAGCAGGCGGTATGTTATTATTATTATTAAAACAGTTCAACCAGACCACTGAGCTGACTATCAGCTCTCATTAGGCTGACCCGAAGGAGCAGGCGGTATGAAAGAAACAGATATGGCCTTGGGTGATCTCGTTCCCCCTAGCATTCATGCACACACACACACACACACACACACACACACACATATATATATATATATATATATATATATATATATATATATATATATATATATATATATATATATATATATATGTATGTATGTATGTATGTATGTATGTATGTATTCGTCTGTGTGAGAGAGTAATTTATCTGATACCTGATAGGCTATGCTTAAAAACATTTGTAACCTGAAAAAACATTTGTATCCTGAAAAGCAACAGTCTTACAAAAACCCAGTATCAGCTTCGATGAATAAACACAAGTGCACACATATACCAGACAAGAATAAGGAAAAAAACTGCTTTGTTTACATGGTGCAAGCTACCCGCCAGCTTTAGCAGCCAAGGTCAGACAGCGCCCTGAAACCAAATATCTGACTGTCTGACCCAGGACTAATGCGCTTCCTTCTCCTGAATTCAAATGCATCGATATGTTAACATAAGCCCATAATTCTTGACGTCTTTTTAAGATAATACTGGCTTAATGAGACACCGTGAACAAATCTGTGAGTTAGTGCTGGTAACATTGCAAAAAAAAAGACCATGCATTTTTTATTTCAATGAATAAGCCAAATAGTTTCATAATATGAGGGGTAATATACATTTATGTACCTTGTGTCTTATGCGTGAGAAGCACGTTTCAACTTCACAAATTATTCAAGATTAAGTAACCTTGTCAGTTAGAGCAACTTGTCAATGGCCTAAAACAGACTCAGGCTCGCACTGTTACCAACTGCAGTTTTTCAACCTTGAACTTTCGCTTAAAATAACCGTAAAAATGTGGGTGGGTTATCATCTCAGCAATCTGTTGTGAAACAGATGCGTCTTTTGCCGTTCGTGTTCTCAAAACCGTTTTATTTTCCAGGAGCCTTATCATGCAAAGTAGGATATTAGAGCGATTTTGCTTTTCATGATACACAAAGCTTACCCCCAGTCTCGATGCTGATTCAGACCCTCTTATGACCGAAATCTTTAAATCGTTGACAAGTTTGATTCCATAAAAGAAGTTTATAATTTGACAACTGTTCAACATTTTTACATAGGTTTGAGCTAACTAGGCTTACATTGGAGATGACCGTTACTACTCGTATCGATATTGAAGTTAATTGTGATTAGTGTAATACTCATATTCTTAACTTTTTTTTTACGAAAACCTGTTATGTAAGGATGACATTTTTGGATATTCAGCATGATAATACAGCACTTGAAAATACGTCGGATAGTTTAAAGCAAGGCTGATAGACACAAGCTTCACAGATACTAACTGTGGGAATCGCGTCAGCACTCTCTCTCTCTCTCTCTCTCATATATATATATATATATATATATATATATATATATATATATATATATATATATATATATATATATATATATATATATACACACATATATATATGTGTGTGTGTTTAATAACCACAAATTATCTCAAAATTTACTGTATATCTATCTACCTATTTATCTATTTATTATATATATATTATATATATATATATATATATATATATATATATATATATATATATATATATATATATATATGTGTGTGTGTGTGTGTGTGCATGTGTGTAGCCTATATATAAATTTTGGATGTTAATAGACCTATCGGCCTTCACGTTAATATTCTGCAGAAAATCATTACAAGTTAAAATATTCTCTAACACTATCTGTATCTTATTTTAGTTTATATGAATTTACAGCGTCAAACATAAAGTGGGCTCTAACAAAATTCACAAAGAACGATTTCATCTCTTAAAATACGGCTTCACAGGATATTATTTTGAACTCACATCTATGCAACAAGGAAAAATTTACAATCTTCCACATAATGAAATTAAACCTTAAACTTTCATATAAAACTAATAATTTACTGAATATTTTCTATTTGACCTAAATGATGAGATCAAGTTACCCTAAAATTGACACTGATGACCTTATAAGATATTCAGTTCTACAACACAGAATAGGGACTCAAATTATTCTATATAAAAGTCTTAGTAACAATTCTATTTACAGAATTAATCTACTCAAGAAAACACTTAAATGTCATGATGTTTCCACCAAATGGTATGATGTCCTTTTCTTTCTTTCTTTTATAGTTGCTTTATCGTTTCTAACTGTGTTGTTAGTTGTTTGAGTCCCAAGAGGCTTAGGAAGACACCGTGCAGTTTTTCTTACTTCATAAACACACTTATAAAATATACAGTATTTAGGCCTATACAAGTTAAGTGAATCAAAGTATGAGCCTTTCTTTCTTGTATCTCAACTCACACCTGGTGAGGCTCTTGACCTCACTCCTCTAAGGCTCTTTGCTTCTCTATCTCTCTTCTATCTGCTTTTCCCTCTTCTATCTTTCTTTTTGAAGGTTCTTCAAAGGAAAATGTCCATCCCACAGTAGGCGGACCATTGCTTCCGTTCCGCCTTGTAGTTGTCCTTTAGTGGTTGGATATTATCTAACATCCCTTTGGCTGTGATTAAATGACTTAATTCCCTCCTTCGTGGGTGGGACTAATAACGCCACCGGAAGTCTTCAGGTTCCAGCAAAAGTTGAAAGGTCAGCTCACAGGTGAGATGGGTAGGCAGCTTTTAATGGTTTCGTTTAGATTACTCCCATCCCAATGTTTTGGCTACGTAATCACGACACAGGAACTGTCGTTACTCTCTCTCTCTTTCTCTGTCTATCATTTGTCTATTAATGTTCTTTCTCGTTTCTTTTTCTCTCTTTTATATTTACGCTATTCCTAACTAATATTCTCCTAGCTATCATTACATCATTCAGTCACCTACCAAACATTGTCTCCAATGTTTAATTAAACATAATTAAATGGATACAATAATAATAATTAAATTGGCAATAAAATGTAATAATGGATATAATAAAAATTGTTTCTCCAATTGTGGAGGAAAGACATAAGTAATTAAAACATTCTTAAAAAATAATAATATTAAAATATCAAATATATCAAATCATAACTATATTAATTCATAAGTATATTAAATGAACATTTAGAACAATAAACATATGAAATTATTATCATGTAACGAATAATGTTAACATCAATTGTCAATTATTGCTATTATTGAGTTCTGTCAATAGCCTTTGTATTTTTCTGATAATAAGATTTCTCACTATTATGAAAAACAAAATAACAGTTATTACTATTACCACCAGATTTACTAATGATAAAATCGGGGAGACAGTTTCTTTATAGTAGAAATATTCATCAACATAGTTCAAATTTTCAAGTTTCTTTAATTTTAACCGAGACAACTTAAATTCATTTATTTTATATGAGTAATTGTTATATGGCACATGTTTGTTGAATTTATATGCTGTGGAAAGATGGGGTTCATAATATAATTGGTTTGCTATAACTAACTGACATGATGTTGTAAAAGATTTAACATTTTTAAACTTTATTTCTGTACTAATCTTGTGACATTTAATTTTACCTACAACAGTATTTAGTAAAAATACAAAAATTTCTTGATCAATTATCAGTGCTTCAAAAGGTTTATCATCGTTTGTGGTACATACATCCTTTTCTTGGTTTTGGTTTAACACAATCTCTTGCATACAGGGATAAGCATTAGTATTCTTGTACAGGTTATCAAAATTACATATATATTCCTGTTCTTTTAACAGAATACACTCATTAAATTGTTTACCAGTGAAGAATGACAATAGTAGAGCGTGTTCTTCTAATGCAAAATGCCTGATTGTTCCCTTTTGAATGATTATTTGTTTATTAATTAACACAGGAAATAGGTACACAGTGATTAATGTGTTTGTAATCCTAGTATTGAAAGGTACAACTAAAATCATTTTATCATAAAGCACTTGGGCACTTATTAAATTGTAGTACGTGAATACATCTTCCACAAGTGGCTGAAAGTGTTTTTCCATGACGCAAAACTTAATAATGTCTTCTAATTCTTTAGGAGTGATTAATGTTGGGCTCAAAATACCTTTATAAGCAAGCAAAATGACATTTCATGTGTTTTTATGTTCCTGTAATATCACTTCACTTTCTAGAGCAAATGTATTAAAAAAATGTATGTTTTCCAACTTATTGAGTTCTTTTGTTACATTCTGATTGACTTGATTTATAAAAATTTTCAGTTTTTCTATTTGTTCTGCATTTTGATTGTGTGAGGTAAACACTTTATTTATCACTGTGCCTCTTGCTGCTGCCCATTTTCCAGCTTGTCTATTCTTTCTTTATATAGAGGTTTCACTACATACATTATATATATATATTTATTTTCAGTCCAACATCAATATATACATACATATATATATATATATATATTAATATATATATATATATATATATATATATATATATTATGACATATACACACATATTTCTGTAGATTATATATTCTGTTTACAACATTATCTACAGCATTTTCATGTCTTATGTTATCTATAACTTTACTGGACCATGGATCTGTTTTTACTACTTTTATGATTCCAGTGAACTACTTTTTCCTTTAGATCACCTTCATTAATTACTCTATATTTATTTAATTTTAACACTTCTACAACTCTATATGGTCCAGAAACCTTTACATTTGGACCTTCTTGAACATGATTTTGTACATGAATCTGAGTACCTACTGTAATGTCTGGTTTAATGGTACTTTTATTATAATATTTGACACGAGTGTTATGAACCCCTTTTAATTTTGCCCTTGTTTTCATGATTGTCTCGTAAGTACGTCTGGTCTTCCATGCAACATAGTCATCATAGTTATATCTGGGTGGTGTTGCATCATCTAATAATGTGTTAGGCATTCTTTTCTGATAACCATATACGAAATAATGTGGAGATTCTCCTGTTGTCTCATTTACAGTATTATTCAATGTGAACTGTACGTCTTCTAGTGCTAAGTCCCAATCTTCTGTCCGTGGGTTCACTAAAGTTTTCAGGATATCCTTTATTTTACAATTAGTTCGTTCTACTGCTCCATTAGAACTTGGTTTATAAGCGGTTATTTGACACTTATTTATTTCATAAAATTCACATATTTTCTTTAAAAGATCACTAGTAAATTCGGCAGCATTATCAGAAAGAACTTGTGGACATGAATGCCTTGTGATGATTCTAGATTTAAGAGCTTCTGCAATTATAGCTGCATCTCTGTTTCTTACTTGTACGATTTCTACATATCTAGTTACATAGTCTAAGACGACTAATATTTGTTTATTTCCTCTAATAGTCCTTGGAAATGGACCTAAAAAGTCCATAGCTACTACTTGAAAATGGATTTAATTCTGATGGATATTTTTCAAGTGGAGCTTCAAGATTTACGTTACCTTTCTGTTGATTACAAACTATTCAGTTTTGTACAAAGTTTTTGGCATCTTCACTACAATTTGGCCAAAAATAATTTCTGGTTATGGTTCTGATTGTCTTTTTAATTCCTGGATGTCCTAAAACTTATATAGTGTTTTTTTGGTGGTAGTTCTAAAACCTCCTGATTAGTGTTTTTGGGACTACCCGCCCAGTTCTCCTCGAGAAAAACCATTTCTTCTCTGTTCGGTACCGGGGTCTAATCGATGTCAGGCAGGGCAGCCGGTTTATACAAAGTCAATCCATTTATTAAAACGAAAATCAGGTTTTATATAATTCATCTTGAAAATCAGTTTTATTCATCTGTACCTACAATTTGTCTGATTTCTGCATCTTTCTCTTGTTGTATTTTTACTTTTCCTAGATCTAAATTTACTACTTGACAATGAAAACAAAAGGTATTAGTGTTAATACATTTTTCTGTTTCTTCTTGAGATCTGGATAATGCATCTGCCAAGGTGTTAAATTTCCTGGAATATATCTGAATTCCGGAGCAAATTCTAATACACTAATGAACCATCTATTGAACTTCGTGTTGTTGGTAAAGGCTCTCTTTTTAAATAAGTCACAAATGGGTTTGTGATCAGTAAGCACATTAACCATAAGTCCTAAAAGTATGTATCTAAATTTCTTTAAACCCCAATATAAAGCTAAACACTCTCTTTCTGTGGTACTATAGTTTCTTTCTGCTGGGTTTAAAATTCTACTAGCATTATATACTGCCCTCATTCTAGTTTTGGCCTTTTGTAACGATACAGCTCCTAGCCCTGTACTTGAGGCATCACAAGCTAAGTAAAAGTCTTTGGAAAAATCTGGATAGACTAAAACAGGGTTCCTGGTCATTTTGCTCTTTAGTGTTTGAAAGGCTGTTTCTTGTTCATCCTTCCATTCATAATTAGCATCCTTCTTGGTTAGTTCTGTCAAAGGTTTGGCTATAGTAGCGAAACCCTTTATAAAAGGTCTATAATAACCTACCATACCTAGGAACCTTCTTAATGCTTTCAAATTAGTGGGAGCTGGGTAATCAATTATTCCCTTTATTTTACTTGCCTGCATGCGCAGTCCATCTTCACTAATTACATGACCCAAGTATTCAAAGGATTTCATCAGGAACTGACATTCCTTTCATTTTATTTTTAGTCCTGCAATTCTTAATCTCTCTAGGACCATTTCTGAAGTTCTGAGGTGACTTTCTAAGTCTTTGCTAAAATTATAACATTGTCTAAGTATGCTGCAACATTTTCTATATCTCCTAGAATTTGTAACATTAATCTGACAAATGTTAATGGGGCTGATGTGAGTCCAAATGGCATTACTTGAAGCTGTAAATGTCCTTTGTGTGTGCTGAAGGCTGTGAATTGTTTCGATTCTTCATCTAGACTATTATTCTAGAGGTACTTGCCAATATCCACTAAGCAAATCTAAGAATGAAAATATTTTGGCCCTCCTAATTGAGCTAACATATCTTGAATTACCGGCATTGGCATTCTATCTGGAATTGTGTTGGAATTTAACTTCCTGTAATCTATTACAAGTCTCCAACTACCATCTTTCTTTGGAACAAGTAACTGGAGAATTATATGGAAATTTAGAAGGAATTACTACTCCGTCTCTTTTCATTTCCTTTATCAAATTGTCAACTATGGGTCTCTGGCTTATTGGTAATCTGTAATTAGGAATAAAAAATGGCTTGGCTCCATCATCTAACAAAATTCTATGTTGTAGAACATTTGTTCTTTCTAGTTTATCTCCTTCTATAGCTATTACATTGCTTACTTTCTCTAACACCTGAATTAACTTGTCTATTTTCGGGGAAATATGTCTTATTTACTTCTTGATTTATCTGAAAAGTTTTGGCCATTTATAGAGAAAAAATGATTTTTCTTCTACTGTTATTAGGAATCCCTATGCAAAAGACAATGCCTGCGTATAGTGTTAGTCTGTTATCTGAATAGTTTTGGACATAAACTTCGCAGTTATCACCATTCATTTGTGAATTATCCATTCTGACAAAATCTGGCAATTCCTCATTCAATAATAGAATATCCTTATCCTTTACATCCTCTTTTGATCTCAAATATATTTTTGTTAAACATTTTGGATACAAAGTTACTGCTCTGTTGAGTATAAATTGTATTTTATTATCATCAGCTGTGCTAACACAACCTATTTCTTCTTCTTCTATATCTGAAAAATAGTAAAGTTCTGCATTTCCAGTGGTTTCTTCTGTTACTTCTATTATACTATTTATATCTGATTTATTTATTTTATCTAAGAGCAATACTTCATTTAGTATTTTCCCTTCACTTTCACAACTCATTACTATATTATTATAGTTATAGGTATAGGCGCCTTGATTTTCGTTAGATTCAGTGTTTTGGTCATCACAATTATTTATATCTGAGTAATTATCTATATCATCTGTATGTGCACATCTCAACAATTCTGTAATTGTGGGAATTCCTCTTTTTTATGTTTCTATTTTATCTTGCTTGTTCTGGTTACTTATCGCTTTTCCTTTATGTCTGTCTCGCTTGTCGAAACTGTCTCAGACAAATTGATCAGATTTGGGTGAAACTTTTCTTCGTCAAGCGTAAAACATACGCTCTTCAGATTATCCTGTTTCAGGCTAATCTTTCCTTCACTACTATCTAATATTATTCCACATCTCCTCATTAAATCAAATGAGAACAATACTTGCGCCGGGAAAAATCTGTCTTCTAAAACTAGGAAACTTTCAACAAATTTATGTGACAAAATATCTGTTTCTAAGCTCATTTATTCCCCAGACTTTTAATCTGTTTCCCTGCTATTCCTTTTATTACTCTACTTTGACACTGAATCTGAGTTTCTGCAATGCCTAAATATCTGGTAAAAGTTATTTTATCAATTATATTTATAGAGTACTACCCGAATCTATGAGTACAGTACATGTCTTTCCATTTATTTGAATTTTTACAATAGGCAGATCCTTTCTGTTTATTTCTTTCCTCTTTCATGGAAAATATTACTTCTTTGCTATGTAAATAGGAAAATGCGGATGAACCTTCATTTCCCATTGTAACTGTTTCTCCTTTTTCTCTTTCATCACCTTGAAGGAATTTACTTTCTTTTCTCTGTAAAGGGGTTAACTGTCACTGACTGGATGATTTATTTATATTTGGGCGACTGTTACTTATCTCCATAATCTCTCTATTGGCTTCCTTATTATTGAACCAACAGCTTTTAGTTAAATGCCCGATCTTTTTGCAAACTGCACAGATTCTAGGCTTTCTGCATTCATTAGTGGAATGATTGGTATACCCGCAGTTTTCACGTTATTTTTGGTCTAGCTTCTTGAGCTGAATTATTCTCTGGTTTTGAATTATTTGTGTTTGAATATGGACCATTATGATATCTTATGGGTGGATCGAGGAAGGTCCATTCCTCGATTGATTCTGTCTTCCTTTCTGGTTTGGATTCCATTTTTTTCTAGTATTTTGTGCATAGTTCCTTTGAAAGGAAGTTCGTGTATTCCCTACTTGTCTGGAATTATCATTATACTTATTTCTTTTATATGAGTCATTGGTATTTCTGCCTTTCCTTTCATGTTGTGTTTCTGTTACCCCTACAAATTCCTTAGAAAAATCTATCTCTTTCTTCTGGATTTCTTGGGTCATTGATATTAAAGCTGTAAGGCTATCACTTTTAGGATCAATTTTAACTTTCTTGAAAGCTTTCTTTTCTTTTTCTCCGAGTGCGTTATACATCGTTCCAAATGACACATAATTCAAAACATATCTTAAACTAACTAAATCATCTTCTTCATCACCAAAATCATTCTTATTTCCTATGGTGATGTTTGTTTTCTTCAAGTCTTTTATTACTTTGTGTGTCAATTCTTCAACATCTGTGTGAAGATTTGCTATGGATTCTCCATCATAATGCTGGGTAAGGAATTTTTAATATTATATAATGCATCACTCTGAACTTACTGGTTCCCAGATTGATAAACAAATGCATTTCAATTCAGTGCATGTGGTTATTTTGCTGAATCTAACTGAATTCAAAGTTCTATATGCATCATCGCTTTCTGAACTAACGAGAAGCAAGGCTTCGTTAATTTTTGTTCTTTCATTTGTTATTCTCCCTGTAGATATGCGACTGTCTGTATCAGCTAGCCACTGGTTTGCAGAATATGATTCTAGCCTATTTTTGTCAGGATTTGAACTTTCAACTCTTCCACAGAATCGTGTGGCTTGCGTAATGATCACTGCTTGCACCATTGTTCTAAATTGAAATGTGTTAGTATTATTAGTATTATTATTATTATTGCTATTTGTGTTATTAGTGTTAGTACTTTCTTGAGTTAATGATATTCATGAACTTGGCACTGAAATTCAACTATGTCTAACTGTTGTTGGTCTTAAATTGTAATGTCTATTTCTAATAGTATTCAACAGTTTGTTAAATGAATCCTGCATATTACAACATTATTCTAAAAATCATAAAAAAATTTATACACAAATACACAACAGTACTCAAAAAATATTTCATCAAAACAATGTTATGTTATTAAAGATTCCTATCTATCAAACATCAAAAACAAGATCAAAAAATTTTTAGAGAGAACTATAAAAGTTTTATACCTTCTAAGAAAGAGAACATCAAAAAAATTTTCATACACTCATAGACAGAGAGAATAACTAAATTAACTTTCCAATCACGACTTATTTATTTCTGTTGTGGTTCGGTTTTAACTGTTTCACTTTTCTTTTCACGACCAACACTGTAGTTCACTGTAGACACGTCGTATCCTGCATGTCTTCACTAAAACTGTCCCTTTCTTGTTTCATCGACCATCAGGGATTCCTCTTCTTCTTATATTTCACCAGTAATGTTGATTTTTAATGGGAATGTTTTGTCGTACATGTGAAATGCACTCAACCATTGTAACAGATTGTGTATAGAAATCTGTTTTGGGTGTGTGTCGATAGCCCTAACGGGAATGTTTTGTCGTACATGTGAAATGCATTCATCTGTTTTAACAGATTGTGTATAGAAATCTGTTTTGGGTGTGTGTCAATAGCTACCAACACACAGGCATTGTTGCTGCTGTCGCT